>NW_026458171.1:0-1308 GCF_943734635.1 Anopheles cruzii | reverse complement strand
CGATCTGAGCGCCGGACATCTGATATTGGCCAGTTCTGTTCATCGTCACGCGAGCTCCAACACACCAACCCGAGCTCCGAGAGCATTCCGCAGCAAACGTTTCCGCAGCAAACGTTGTCCAGAAAACGAAGTTTGAACTCACATATAAATTTCTGCTTATTACATATTCATATTCATGAATTAATAATAAACTATCTTCATAAAAGAGTACCGTGACTAATCAAAACAGGACAAAAGCATAACCACACAGCAGAAGAAGCATTGATAACAGGTAGTGCTGGGATTTAGTTTCAGCGGGGTCAAAGTTGCTGAGAAGTAGAAGTACAACGGTTTTACTTAAAGGCCGGTCTTAAAGGCTCCACTTTGGTTACGATGCAACGTTAGGATGCGTCTGAAAGGACGCATCGTAACGATGCATCGTTACGTGTGGACCGGCCTTAACACACATTTGTCCTGCTAAGCGAAGACACGAACCTATCGCTGGGGTGCTTTTTTGCTCCAGTCTGTGGATGCTCTCCTGTTGCTTTTCCAATGTTTTTTTCGTTCGGTAGGTCAGTGGAGTACAAAATTAGTCTGCACAATTCATTCAACAAAATCTTTTCGTGTTTGATAAAGTCTACCTATTTCGTTGATCCATCCAATAGTTGGTCGAATACATAAATACACCCAGAATGCAAATATAGAAATTAAACCTTTTTTCGCGAAATTGATGGCATGGAAACGTGTTGTATTTTCTAAAGCGCTGATTCCGAGTTATTTTATAAAACAGGAACCGAAAAGCTTTGTCGAAGTTGACGCTGCCTCTTCAAGGGTTTACACGGTGTTCCGAAAGCTCACCAGCTGTCAAAGGGCAGATGTTATGACGTTTCTCTGTTTTCTTTTGAGTGCGTAGTCAAGTTTGTAAAATCGCCGCCGCCCCCGGAAATCAAATTCGCAATCTGAATTTTTTTGCAATTTGGAAATCAAATTCGCAATCTGAAATTTTTTGCAATTACTGTGAGAAAATGTTGAGAAATTGTGGAATTCTATTTTAAATGGCGTAAGTATTGCAAAAGATCTCTCCGGTCGCTCGATCTGATCCGAGAGTTTTTGATGTTAAAAATTCTAGTCCCGCTGCGCGATTACGGAATCCCGGATTTCTACCAGGGACGCAGGAACGCCAAACCATCGAAGGGTAGCGCAAATTGGGGGCGCAATATTTCACGCCAGTTTTCGCCCGTGCAATATTTCACGATCGTAAGTCGACTCCTTGCGTGCAAGCAACATTCGTTCTTTCGTGCAATTTCCACGCTGCTGTCAGTTTTGTTT
>NW_026458170.1:0-1308 GCF_943734635.1 Anopheles cruzii | reverse complement strand
AGTTGCTTTCTTGTCAACCATAGGAGTTAGTATTATGTATTTACTGAACTCGCATTGGAAGGTGAGTAGATACCTATTACCTTTGTCGGATATTGGTAGCGGACCAACTGTATCTATTGCAACGGTATGGAATGGTTGGGGTGGTGTGTCAGTCTTAGTTAGTGGTTCTCTTGTATTTTTAAATGTTTTGTTTTGCTGGCATTGAGAGCAATTTTGTATATACGTTCGGATTGTTTTCCGCATGTTTTTCCAGTAGTAAAATAATTTTAATTTTTTGTACATCTTTACTTGTCCTGGATGTCCTGCTATTTTTGTGTCGTGGTTGTTAAATAGTATTTCCTGAATTTCGTCTTTGTTTTCTAGTATGCGGGGTGCATTGTAAATAAGAATTTCTATTTTTTTCAAAGATTTCACTCCTACTGCTTTAAATGTTGCTAAAGGAAAAATTTCAAATATGGGGTCTCCAATTTCGATAGCTACTTTAGGGCTGCAGTCCCGTAGCATATTTTCTAATCCTAAAAACATCAACTCTAGTGTCGAGTTTTCTTGTGGATAGATTGTCATCGTTGACTCATTCAAAATTTTCTTTTGATTCGGTGACGTCACCTTGTAATTTAAAATTGAATGGTTTCCCTTTTTTTGTATATGAGTCGATAGTTTTTGCACTTTATATGTTTCTTCCGGACTCACGACTTCGTAAACTCGGTTGATCATTCCGGGTTTAGAAGCGCTGGTCATTGATCTAGTTTGTGCTACCATAACGGCAATTTCTTTAAGCTGTTCTGAATTCATATTTATTCTGGACAATGCATCCGCGCATACGTTCGCTTGTCCTTTAATGTGTTGGATTTCAAAATTGTATTCGTCGAGATCTAGTCTCATTCTGGTTAGTTTTGGTATCTTGTGTTTCCTGCGTTACCTCTATAATCTTGGGTACGGGAATGGAGGACGTTGGCGGTTTCGGGTTTAAATTGATCGTTTTCGCTGACCTTTTCTATTGCCGCCGACAGGGTCGAGAATTGTCCAGCCCTCAGAAGGAGGCTGGTTTCGTTGTTCCTTACTCCTGATGCTATCGCTTTCACCCCTGCTTTGACGGACATTCTGCTTGCTGTTTCAACCGGTACATTTTCATCGATGTACGCTCGTTCTAATTGTAGTGTGAGTTGCTCGATTGTCTCTGTGAACTTAGCCAATTCTCCATTTTGCTTTGTTGCATTAAGTTTCGCTACAACCGTTTCCGGGGCTATAGATACTTTACATTTTTCGTTTAATTTATGAATTATCTCATCTATATTTAACGGGTTGTCC
>NW_026458169.1:0-1308 GCF_943734635.1 Anopheles cruzii | reverse complement strand
ACGATAAGCTGTCCAATCCACAACGTTCGGGGCTACGATCTCTAAATGGTTCCTTTCCAATGGTTCCTTTCCATCTACGTAGTCTTGCAACGTTTTACGCAACTCTGCTAAGCTTTCATCCCTGAACTCAACATCTTTTACTTTTGGTGCTACATATTTGCTTTTCATCTTTACTATCTCAATTACTGAATTCAAGTCACACCGTTTAATGTAATGTTCACCTTGCTTTTTCTTGCTCGTTTCCTGTCTAGGCACCAAGTGCTTCTCAAACAGGTTTTCGTCGAAATTTCCGTCGTATAATATGTTCAATATTCTTAGCATATCTTCGCCTTTCGGAACATTTGTATAGTATCTAAACAAGTTGAAAAATTGTTTCAAATTGTCTTCCTTCAATCCTTTGTACTCAAATTGGACAGAGTCTGCGTTCACTTCACTGGACACCAATCCAAACGCGCTAGCTTCGAATTGTATTTCAGTAAAGCATTCTATGTCCAATTTTTCCTTCCTCTGGTGTAGCTGGCAAGCGGTCTTAAAGTGTTCTCGAAAAGAACGCGTATTAGATGAAACTGATGAAAGAAATTCGGAATTCCCGCGAAGGAACTCATCGCGAAATTTTAGTTTATCAGTGTTTTCCACTTTTTGTAACACTTCCTTAGAAAGAGCATACGCAACGGATTCACAGATGTATTCCGCCATGGGCACGTTGGGTTTGGTGCAGATTTTTGCCCACTTCCACGCAATATCAAACAGCAATAACATTTCCCAATCTGTGAACCGATATTTTACGATAGAATCATTCAACGATTCTACATGTGGGAGAATACTTTCACATGGTTGCATTAACGTTTGTTTGGCGTCCTCGGAGATGTTCCTAGACGTCCAGTAGATCATCTCATCCGGAATGCCATCTCCTGTGCATTTATCTGATGCCAAGTACATCTTATACGATCCGATGTTTTTCGCAATGCCGGTCTTAATATCGAACAATTCATCGATAGAGATTTCTTTTGACTCACTCATGGCTTGTTTTGTTTGAAACAAATATAATGCCGGTGGCGTTTCCGTCTGTTTCTGACCGTGTGTTTTGAGAATCACATCGTCGAAGGCCCCGTAAGTACGATCGTTGCCTTCGTAAAGTATTGAAAAATCAATTTGTTGTTTGTTGCAGAGTCCCATCAGATAAAAGTAAAGGTGTTGTTGAAGATTTACGCCGTCTTTGTTTGCTGCCATGGTGAATCCGGAGCTGCAAAATCACACGTATGAGATCATCAGTTTTTTTGAGTACCGTAGATTACGGGTATTAAGACC
>NW_026458168.1:0-1309 GCF_943734635.1 Anopheles cruzii | reverse complement strand
ACATTTCGCGATCGGGAGAAGCAGTACATTTGAGCAAAACATTTATTAACAACCCATATAACAACCCAACCCATAAGGCCCATATTTGACGGTGACGGTGAACTACAAAAACTAACAGATCAACGATGCACCGATGCCAGAAGCTCGCTCGCTAACGACCGTGTCGGAATTCATTTGTGTTTAAATAAAGAGCGCCTTTATGTTGTATGTGGCCATATGTTCATAATTCATCATATGTTTACGAAAATCCCACAAAGTGTAGCGATGCAACATTAGTTGATTTCCCCAGTTGGATTAGAATAAGTTCCTTATATTAGCGAATAACAGCTTATAAGCTTACGCACATTTTGACATCAACCAAACATTATTCAGGGACTCGTGCGCAGATCATTCGTCTCGCTGCTCCGACTAACAGGTTGCTAAGCGAAAGACATTATCTCGAATCCTGACAGAGCATCAACTGGAGTGCAAAACTTTAAGTTGGTGCTCCATCCGTTCCTGTAATAATAAATAAAAAAACAACATATCGATTGAGTTGGCAGTCGACAGGATTTAAAAGCTGAGACATTTGCGAACATCGTTCGCTGATTATAATCTGCTAAAGGTAAAGGATTACTGAACGGGCGGTAATGTACTTAACCAACATAAAAGCCCCGTGTAGGTAACAAAATCATTTTCATTCATACGCTTCAAAATTCAACTTCATTCATTCCGGCATGTAGCTTCTGCTGACAACCAGTCGCCGTGGGCAAAACCGCACCTTTGAACCGCAAACTGACAATTCGACTCAGGTTCTCTTGTTTTGTTTTACTGTAGGTAATTTTGTTTAGTGGTTTGGTTTTATTACAGGCAATTATCCTTGAGCGACCGCGTGACGACTGGAATTGCTTTAGGTTACCTGTCTAGCTACCCGTTACTTCGACCGTTCGGGAAATAGGATCATTTTAATAGAAACCCAAGGATGCTGTCCGCCAGACTGACACTACTTCCTCTTCATATTTCCTGTTCAAAAACATCTTAAAATAACATATTTTGACCACAATATTTGGTGTTAAGATACCATACGTCCCACAGCAATGGCCCGTATTTTCCGGCCCGGGCCAGAGATCCTTTCTCGAAACCAGGTGGCCCCAAAAGCTACGGGAAGGTAGAAGGACGAAGAGAAAGGAAGCAATGTCCCTCGGGTGTTAACGGTGAGTTAGAAACAATCGCGCATCGTTTCTCACTTAATAGATAATGATAGCCCATGATCATGCTCAAAATACTTCAAATGAAAATAACAGAAACAATTGCATAATGTTGGTGTTAA
>NW_026458167.1:379-1399 GCF_943734635.1 Anopheles cruzii | reverse complement strand
GTCGCCGTCGTCGTCGCGGCTCTTGGAGAAGCCCAACACAATGTTCTGCAATTGCCCCCATCATCATCTGTTGGGACCGCCGTCTCGTGGCTTGCCCGGCTGGCTCGGTGTTATTTATGACTCCGCTCGCCATCCGCTCCGCTGGAGGCGGAATGTTTTGGTCAAATTCATCTCCTCGTTTGGCCCGTGGAGCTTCCCACATTAACTGTGGGTAGAATTTCGAACTTTTTAACCGAGATTCATGTAGCAGAAACGAATCATGGCGCTTTGGTTATGAATAGGCAAAAATATCTTGCAAGGTGCCATCTGAGGCGGTTCTTCCGTAATCACCGAAAGCTCAATCAAAGTTTACTGTTTTTACAACCAAAGAAAATGCAACAGCTTGGAGCCATCAAGGCAAACTTTGATCTCTAGAAAAGATCAGCGCAATGACAACAAATAAGTATCAACTACTAACATACTTTAACAATAAATTAACTCAATCGACTTAATCGTACATTTAAGATATCATTGTACCATTAAGCTGCCGGATGGTCCGGACCTACCAAACACACTTAACTTGAACTCAATTAAAACATGGGAATGCAGTCGATTATTAGTGCGAATTGTTTCATTTTGAGGTACAATATGTGTACCAGATTTTCCCGGAAAAGAGAAGAAGCAACCATCCAGGGCCACCGCGGACGGTTTGCCTTTTGACCTTTTAAGTGACGATGAAGAGGGCCCCGCGCGGAACGAATCTCGGGCAGGCTAGCGTGGGATGTTACGCAAAGCGCATAAGCCACGGCGGCCGTAGAAGAAGATCCGGTGACATTTTCTCATGCAAAATGGGGCCATTGGCTCCAATTTAATGAAAAATAATCACCAACATTTTGCGGGCAAAGAACGGACAGAGTTTAGCCTTGTTTCCTCTGGCGACTATTTCCTTCCGACAACCAGCAGTTTTTCTTCATTCCAGCTTTTCACCTCAGAGCACACACACACACACACACACACACACACACACACACACACACACAC
>NW_026458167.1:0-279 GCF_943734635.1 Anopheles cruzii | reverse complement strand
ACACACACACACACACACACACACACACACACACACACACACACACATACACACAGAAACACACGAAACATATTGGAAAGGAAAACGAATCATATGGCCGAGAACACACAAACGCAAAAACTAAACAATACACTTCCAATCAACTCTCTTCTAATATCCTCTGCAATATGTCGTCGGCTGGGTCCTCGTTATTGTTTTAGGACATTGACAGCACTTTTGAACAATTTCCACTAACTACAAAATGCACTTCAGGAGCACACTGCTAAGTCACCTGAAACA
>NW_026458166.1:0-1311 GCF_943734635.1 Anopheles cruzii | reverse complement strand
TACCCAGCAGTGCCGCTGCCAACCAAATCCACGCTATGCCAAGCATTCGTGCCGCATTAAGGTAGGTTCTCATACTCTTTACACCCCCGCTGACTCTGAGTGTGCTAACTACTTACCCATCTTGCAGTCGTTTAGAATATCAGCACAGATCCGAACGCAGCAGCTGGAATATCCAAAATCTCTATCAATCGCCTTTTATATACAGGCTCGAGTTTTGCAGATTCGGCTGGTGCTGTAAGGCGTAAAACGCTCCGCATTCAAGGCTAGATAAACGCAAGCAGCTCATTGACGGTAGACGAGAGTGACGAAGACATCCGGAGATTTGGTGTTTGACTTGATGTTTATCTTTATTTACATAACAGTCTTGGAAAGCAAACACACCACACCGTTGTGAGTTAATTCATTTTCATAAAGGCGCTTGGGTTGTGGTTGTTGTTGGAGCCTCCGTTGTCGTTGGTACCTCGGTTGTCGTTGATGCCTCGGTTGTGGTTGTGCCTGTGGTCGTTGAAGCTTCCGAAGTAGTTGACGTGGTCCCTGGATTAACCGTCGTAGTACCTCCTCCGGTGGGCTGTTATTTGGACAATTTCATTCCATGAACACATTTCGGTGGTCAACCTTATCAGTCGCTCAAGGTCCACACTTACCAAACACTCTTCGCCCGGTACACACTGCAGGGAGGAAGGGTCAAACACTAGTTGCGGTGCGCAGTCCCTCACGACAGGTTCACCGTTGCCGCAGATGAGGTACTGGTGGCAATCGGCGGGATTCGGATAGATCTCCAGCTGCGGTGGATTTGGTGGTGGCTGAATGCAAGGATTCACCAAACAACCGCTCTCATTCTTCAGGTTACAGTCTCCCAGCACCGCATCGAAAAACAGGCCGCCATCACAGACGCCCTCGAACGCATTGCCGTTAATGCAGATCAGATAGCGGTCGCACACGTTCGGGATGGGCAGAAACACGACACCATCCGGTGGGCAGTTATTGCTCACGCAGTCCACATTAGCCTCCAAATCGCAAATGGTTCGCGTTGGGTCGAAATACTTGCCATCTGGGCAGGTCTGCTCGTAAGCCACGCCACCGTAGCAGGAGTAGTACTTCGTACAATCGGTTTCGTGCGGCAGAAAACCAGTATATACACCTTGCTCCGTACACGGATCCGCCACTGCTGTCGTGCAACAGATCGTGGCCACCACTAGTAGTAGCGAAAGTTTTTCTACCGAAAAAAGATCATTTCAAAACCGGTGCTTCACGCCGAACTATGCTGTAAATCAAACTAAATCACTGCTGGCAACTTGCCAACAAATACTC
>NW_026458165.1:0-1311 GCF_943734635.1 Anopheles cruzii | reverse complement strand
TACCCAGCAGTGCCGCTGCCAACCAAATCCACGCTATGCCAAGCATTCGTGCCGCATTAAGGTAGGTTCTCATACTCTTTACACCCCCGCTGACTCTGAGTGTGCTAACTACTTACCCATCTTGCAGTCGTTTAGAATATCAGCACAGATCCGAACGCAGCAGCTGGAATATCCAAAATCTCTATCAATCGCCTTTTATATACAGGCTCGAGTTTTGCAGATTCGGCTGGTGCTGTAAGGCGTAAAACGCTCCGCATTCAAGGCTAGATAAACGCAAGCAGCTCATTGACGGTAGACGAGAGTGACGAAGACATCCGGAGATTTGGTGTTTGACTTGATGTTTATCTTTATTTACATAACAGTCTTGGAAAGCAAACACACCACACCGTTGTGAGTTAATTCATTTTCATAAAGGCGCTTGGGTTGTGGTTGTTGTTGGAGCCTCCGTTGTCGTTGGTACCTCGGTTGTCGTTGATGCCTCGGTTGTGGTTGTGCCTGTGGTCGTTGAAGCTTCCGAAGTAGTTGACGTGGTCCCTGGATTAACCGTCGTAGTACCTCCTCCGGTGGGCTGTTATTTGGACAATTTCATTCCATGAACACATTTCGGTGGTCAACCTTATCAGTCGCTCAAGGTCCACACTTACCAAACACTCTTCGCCCGGTACACACTGCAGGGAGGAAGGGTCAAACACTAGTTGCGGTGCGCAGTCCCTCACGACAGGTTCACCGTTGCCGCAGATGAGGTACTGGTGGCAATCGGCGGGATTCGGATAGATCTCCAGCTGCGGTGGATTTGGTGGTGGCTGAATGCAAGGATTCACCAAACAACCGCTCTCATTCTTCAGGTTACAGTCTCCCAGCACCGCATCGAAAAACAGGCCGCCATCACAGACGCCCTCGAACGCATTGCCGTTAATGCAGATCAGATAGCGGTCGCACACGTTCGGGATGGGCAGAAACACGACACCATCCGGTGGGCAGTTATTGCTCACGCAGTCCACATTAGCCTCCAAATCGCAAATGGTTCGCGTTGGGTCGAAATACTTGCCATCTGGGCAGGTCTGCTCGTAAGCCACGCCACCGTAGCAGGAGTAGTACTTCGTACAATCGGTTTCGTGCGGCAGAAAACCAGTATATACACCTTGCTCCGTACACGGATCCGCCACTGCTGTCGTGCAACAGATCGTGGCCACCACTAGTAGTAGCGAAAGTTTTTCTACCGAAAAAAGATCATTTCAAAACCGGTGCTTCACGCCGAACTATGCTGTAAATCAAACTAAATCACTGCTGGCAACTTGCCAACAAATACTC
>NW_026458164.1:0-1311 GCF_943734635.1 Anopheles cruzii | reverse complement strand
GGAGTAGGTTTATCTTGTAGATTTTGCAACTATAACAAAAACTCTTACCAAATCGAAATATGTTAAGTTCATGTAAATTATTTGCACATGTCGCATGTAACAACAAGAATCAAAGCGAAACGGTTGATTGGTAGTTTAACAGTGTTTAATACGTTTAGATAGTTATTTGGAAATCCCGACAATGGTTCGTTTAGTTGGCTACACAATTGTACGTCGCTAAGAAAGACCTTACTATAGTTTTTGATTTTATCGAAGAACCCGACATTCTTTTAATTATGTTTCCCGGAGACATAGCTAAGGATTCCATCACTCTGCAATTTTATATGTTTAGACTTTAAACCTAACAATCGATACCAATCAAACACACTATTTCAAAAACATTTCAGAACAATAAGGAGACGATGACCAGACATGTTTGGTTATCCACAAGGTGTATGTAGAATACATGATATGAACATCCACATATCCTATCCTAAATATCAAGTAAAATATGTCTCATTTGTCCAACTATGATTAATTAATCTGTACTTAATTTTGTCCTAGCCTTAGGTGTTTATTGACGTTTCATAATGACTGAAACTCGTAACAGATTGTATAATAATTTGGTAAGCAATATTAACAAAATGGTTTGTTCTTCAGTAATACAACAAGAATCCTTGGAAAGAAGTTTGTAGTTTTGTAATATTTCGCACATTTGTATTGTTATATTACGATTATTTGAAAAAGATTGTGTAAAATTGTTCAAATGAACGGACGAGACACAGATTGTTTATGCATCGAATGAAATGTCCTTGAGATTGTTTTGAGCTTTGAGGAAAATGATGAGATTTTTGGGGACGTTCTGCTCGCTCAAAAACACGATTAATTTGTTCCACAATAACCAAGTCATAACAAGTATATTGGTTAAATATTTTTCTGGGTGTTGTAGAGGCTGATTACATCATTTTATCAGATCAAATCATCTATCTGATCTATTCCCGTGAGAGGACGAGTTACTGTCCATCAGGAGCAAAAGAAGAGGAAATTCGGACGAATCTTGGAGAAGCTAGGATAGTTACATTGTCGTGTCCTTTTAAATAATAACCGCATCTGGAAGCGTCACCTAAAACAGTTACTTGAAGTTGGAGGCAATATTGAAGTCAATTACAGTATATCTGCCTAGCCAACGATTCGGAACGAGTCGCCGTCAACTGAAGCATTACGAGAATCAACTAGAAAAAGTCTGTTAGGATCTTCTACGTCGATCAACGATCTCTTGAATAATCATTGCAAGCCGGAAGTTGTATCAACGTAACTATCAGGTACGAGGAA
>NW_026458163.1:0-1311 GCF_943734635.1 Anopheles cruzii | reverse complement strand
ATTTTGACAGCGGTCTGATTTGGCCTGGTCAATAAAATAGGTAATTCGTTGTATACGCTGCGATTTCACCAGACTTCTTGAAAGGAATTGGTTTATTTGATCTTGCTGCAATCAATGTTCAATTGTGAATCTAAAAAACATCGTTTTTTGCAGGTAAGACATCCAGAATGGGCAGATGCACTAATTGCAACCCTGAGCAAAGAAAGATTGTGAAAAATATGCGTAAGGCAGGCGCAACGTACGAAAGCATCGCCAAAGTACTAGGAAAATCACTAAATTTTGTGAGAAATGCTTTGTTGTGGATAAAAACAAAAGAAACGCGAGATAGACCAAGAAAAATTAAGCCAACGAGGCATCATCGCATATCGTTTTTGGCCAAAGTGGATACGTTTGGTTCGTTTAGAACGATTTGCTCAATAATAAATAACATTATTAGCCCAAAACCTTTCCATAGGCGGTTGCAAGAGGCTAATCTAGCAGGGCTAATTGCAAGAAAAGTGCCACTATTGATTAAAGAAAAATTACAGATGAGGTAACAGTTTGCTACTCAATGTCGTTCTTGGGGAGGTATTGAGGGTTACGAAAAATAGGCATAGTATTTTATGGAGCGACGTAACCAAAATAAATTTGTTTCGCTTGGACTCTCAGTGTAATGTTTGACGACCTGCTAGCAAATAATTCCATCCCAGGTTTGCAAAAAAAATTAAAAAAAAAAAAAACATGTAGGGTGAAGTATCATGATTTGGGGATATTTTTCATGATCTGGTATAGGTCCCTATTTCAGAGTAAATAGCACCATGCATGCTCTCGAGTATAAAATAATTATGGAAGACGTTTATGCTGCCTTACGTAGAAGAAATCATGCCACTGAGATGGATATTTCAACCAGAAAACGATCCCAAGCATACGCCATAGCTTATGAAATCGTGGTTTGATGGCAATAATGTGTCAGTTTCGCCTTGGCCAAGTCAGTCTCTTGACTTAAACCATTTTCAAAACTTGTGGAATACCTTCAAGCAAAAGTTAGCTGGACAATAGTTTTCAAACAAAGATGAATTGAGGCAAAAATTGCGGCAGGACTGATATTCCATTCCAGTAAAAACTTGTCAGGGTTTGGTTGATTCACTGCCAAGAAGAATGCATGAAGTGCTCCAAAACAATGGTGGATATACGCGGTACTGACTAATTTTGAAATAAAATATTGACTTTTGATAATATAAAAAGAGTAAACCGTGTAAATTCATTAAAATTTGCCCTATAGGCAGAATTACCTATTTTATTGACCAGGCCAAATCAGACCGCTGTCAAAAT
>NW_026458162.1:0-1312 GCF_943734635.1 Anopheles cruzii | reverse complement strand
CGCGATGGAACCACCTTCGCCGGAGGAACTCCCGGGACCCGCTCGGGGAAGTTCCCGCCCGAACTCAAGGTCACCCACCGGGCCAATTTTAATCGATCGACACCTTTTCTTCTTCTTTTCTCCTTTCATGCTCCTCTCCGGCGGACGGACGGACGCGCTGCAGTTGTAATATATGGGTAGATTTTTGCAACCGGGAGGATCTGCGCATGGAGTACGCCGAAAACGACGCGGCGTATATGAGCATGGTCCACTTCATCTGCTCGGACCATTTTGAACCTCGATTGCAATATAACCTCAACGACCCAAGGCAAGGGTAAGTCAGCGTGCGTGCGTGTGTGTTCCCGGTCCGAAGGCTAACTGGAGGGAGGGTGTTTTTTGGGGGGAGCGACTAGCGACGCAACGGATGACCACCACCATCCGTGTGTCACACTGTGTCAGCCAGCCATCCACGGGGAACCCCGCGTTTGTAGGCTCTTTTGGCTCGGATCAGAACGGGATCGACGGCCCGTCGACGGGTGGTGGGCAGCCACCCGACAGGAACTTGTGAGGAGCGCGATCTCAAGGGCAGAGTGTGGCCAGCTGTGTGCCTCCAACACTTCAATCGAACGCCTGTCGCTTTAAAGAACTAAGTCCCTCGGTGTGTGTGTGTGTCGTTCAAGGTGTGTTCAAAAAGTTCTGATTATATTGTATTTACGCGGGCTACGTATATTCGATTCTGTTTTGCTTTGACGTGTTTTGGCTCATCGTTGATGCCGTCTTTATCTCCTCAATCGTAGCGTAGCGTCCTCCATTCATGGCCCCCTTCAGTTTCAGGAACAGAAACTTTTCAGCGCCGCCGAACTTTTCACCATAAGTTACTGACATGTGTAGCAACCTAACGCCAAAAATCGAAAATCGAATACACGTAGCCCGCGGAAATACGAAATTGGCAGAACTTTATGAACACACCTCGTACGGCCGACTGGCGACTGAAATCCACACCAAAAAGGTTTTCCCAATCTTTATTGGCCGTGGCAGCGCTCCCTGTGAGAGGACCCAAACCGGTGGAGAAAAGCGAAGCGGCCAGAAGGGAGTGTGGAGCTCGGGACCCGGCGTGGCACGCGGCGTGAGAACGGAACGGGGCCTGGCGCCTGGCTTGGTGTGGTGTGTCGGTAGGGACATACCACATCCGTCCGTAGGCGGCGGGCAGAGGGCGGTGGGGACCGAAATGAAGCATCAAACTTAACTAACGAAAATCTTTCTCTCGCTCTCTCTCTTTCTCTCTATCTCTCTCTCTCTCTCTCTCTCTCTCTCTCTCTCTCTCTCTCTCTCT
>NW_026458161.1:0-1314 GCF_943734635.1 Anopheles cruzii | reverse complement strand
GTGCGTGAGCAATAGGACGGAAGTGGGTTTGTGTAGGTGCGCTGTACAAAACGGGACCGTGCAACCCTGGACATCTTCCTCCTGCGCTAGCAGTTTGTGTGAGTGCGCTGTCTTAACGGGACCCGCACAAACTAAACATATTCTTCCCGCGCAAGTGTGCCGTGCCGCGAGAAAAACTCTATTGCGCGAAGTGCATTTAAAAATCGTGTCTATGTGAAGTTTTTCTTGCAACTTGCGTTTTTTCGTGCATTGCAAACGTGCAAAAGAAGTTAACGAGTGTCAGCGTTAACTTGGGACATTGTGCGAGTGTGATTGCAAGTTCCAGTCCAGCAAAGCTGCCTCACGAGTAAACGGAACCCGGGACGATTATGTGGAGCGGCGTACGCGGGCGGTCATCGACATTATTGTGAGCCGGTGCCGTGAGAATCTGCGACGTCGAGCTGTGCGAGTGCGCCGTTTGAAACGGGACCCGCCAGCCTTCTTCCCTCGCAAATGAGTGAAGCGACCGGCTCGAAAGCCGAAGCGCGAAGTCAAAAGTAAAAGTGAGACAGATTAGGATCAGCTGCACACCATCAGCTGCAGCAGATCACCACGAGGCCAGTGATGACCTCATGACCGAGGGTTATGGACCTCAACCCGATCCGCCGGTGCTACACGGCCCGGCTAGAACAGTCGGAGGAGCGAGAGAAGGAAAGACGGCCGGTGGAACCGGCCGAAACAGCGCATAGGAATCGAGCGTGTAGAGACCCATCCTTTGCGTGAGCAAAAGGGAAGTTTAAGTGCGTGAGTAAAAGGGCGGAAGTGGGTTTGTGTAGGTGCGCTGTGCTAAAAACGGGACCGTGCAACCCTGGACATCTTCCTCCTGCGCTAGCAGTTTGTGTGAGTGCGCTGTTTTAACGGGACCCGCACAAACTGAACATATTCTTCCCGCGCAAGTGGGTGAGTCGTGAGTGAAAGTGATGGAGAACGCGGATCATGCCCCGCAAGATACCAGTGTAAGCGTCGAGCTGTGCGAGTGCGCCGTTGAAACGGGACGCGCCAGCCATCTTCCCGCGCAGATTAGTGAAGGTGTCCGGCTCGAAAGCCGACGTGCGAAGTTTAGTCTGAAGAGGACAGATCATGATCAGCTGCGCGCCATGAAAAAAGCAGCAAATCACCACGAGGTCCGTGATGACCCTGAGGAGGGTCATGGACCTCATTCCAATCTGCTGGCCAGCTCGACGGCCCGGCTAGCCGATTCGGAAGAGCGTGAGAGAGAAAGACGGCCATTGGACCCGGCCGAAATAGCGTACCAGAGACGAGTGCTAGAACTGA
>NW_026458160.1:0-1314 GCF_943734635.1 Anopheles cruzii | reverse complement strand
GTGCGTGAGCAATAGGACGGAAGTGGGTTTGTGTAGGTGCGCTGTACAAAACGGGACCGTGCAACCCTGGACATCTTCCTCCTGCGCTAGCAGTTTGTGTGAGTGCGCTGTCTTAACGGGACCCGCACAAACTAAACATATTCTTCCCGCGCAAGTGTGCCGTGCCGCGAGAAAAACTCTATTGCGCGAAGTGCATTTAAAAATCGTGTCTATGTGAAGTTTTTCTTGCAACTTGCGTTTTTTCGTGCATTGCAAACGTGCAAAAGAAGTTAACGAGTGTCAGCGTTAACTTGGGACATTGTGCGAGTGTGATTGCAAGTTCCAGTCCAGCAAAGCTGCCTCACGAGTAAACGGAACCCGGGACGATTATGTGGAGCGGCGTACGCGGGCGGTCATCGACATTATTGTGAGCCGGTGCCGTGAGAATCTGCGACGTCGAGCTGTGCGAGTGCGCCGTTTGAAACGGGACCCGCCAGCCTTCTTCCCTCGCAAATGAGTGAAGCGACCGGCTCGAAAGCCGAAGCGCGAAGTCAAAAGTAAAAGTGAGACAGATTAGGATCAGCTGCACACCATCAGCTGCAGCAGATCACCACGAGGCCAGTGATGACCTCATGACCGAGGGTTATGGACCTCAACCCGATCCGCCGGTGCTACACGGCCCGGCTAGAACAGTCGGAGGAGCGAGAGAAGGAAAGACGGCCGGTGGAACCGGCCGAAACAGCGCATAGGAATCGAGCGTGTAGAGACCCATCCTTTGCGTGAGCAAAAGGGAAGTTTAAGTGCGTGAGTAAAAGGGCGGAAGTGGGTTTGTGTAGGTGCGCTGTGCTAAAAACGGGACCGTGCAACCCTGGACATCTTCCTCCTGCGCTAGCAGTTTGTGTGAGTGCGCTGTTTTAACGGGACCCGCACAAACTGAACATATTCTTCCCGCGCAAGTGGGTGAGTCGTGAGTGAAAGTGATGGAGAACGCGGATCATGCCCCGCAAGATACCAGTGTAAGCGTCGAGCTGTGCGAGTGCGCCGTTGAAACGGGACGCGCCAGCCATCTTCCCGCGCAGATTAGTGAAGGTGTCCGGCTCGAAAGCCGACGTGCGAAGTTTAGTCTGAAGAGGACAGATCATGATCAGCTGCGCGCCATGAAAAAAGCAGCAAATCACCACGAGGTCCGTGATGACCCTGAGGAGGGTCATGGACCTCATTCCAATCTGCTGGCCAGCTCGACGGCCCGGCTAGCCGATTCGGAAGAGCGTGAGAGAGAAAGACGGCCATTGGACCCGGCCGAAATAGCGTACCAGAGACGAGTGCTAGAACTGA
>NW_026458159.1:0-1315 GCF_943734635.1 Anopheles cruzii | reverse complement strand
GATCGTAAAACTCCTCCGGAAACCTGCTGACTGCTTCCCGGCTCGGGCCGAGTTCCTGGGGGCGTCCGTTTGGGGGCGTTGCACTCGTGCGGGAAACGCATTTGCCGGGCATAAAAAAGCGGGCCAATAAAAAAGATGTCAACTAATCAAAAAGTTCTCGGGCCCCTGTCCTAGGTCGGGAGGTTTGGCACGAGCAGGAGGTGGCTACCGGAGGAGAAGAGTATCATCAGCAAAGTTCATTAGATTGTCGTGCGATTTTGTTGGCGCTGGCATGTTATCGGCCTGCAGCCGAGCAAACCTTATACGGCGTTTATGTTGTGGTAACAAACATGTTGCGCTAGCGTTGCGCGATGCAGTTACGCTCGGTTACGACCAACTAAAGATTTCATTGGATCGCAAGTAATAAGTTAACAGAATCGAATGAACGAATAAAGACACTACACGGTACGGTACGGCTGGGAAAAAGAACTAGGTTTAAAATAAGCTGAGCTTTCACTAGGTAAATCTTACTCCCTGTACTAAAAGTTTACAAGTTTATGATACAAGTGTAGACATCTTGTAATATTTCTTAATTTTTATTTTTATGATCGGGAGATATAGTTTCGTGCTTCCGAATGCGTTGAGTGTCACACATGAACTAACTCGAGTAATCTCCGATTGTGCGGAGAAAACTAGTCAATGAATACTTGACGATCAAACTCGACTGCTCGAATTTGTATACGCGGACTTTTCGAAAAGATATTGCTTTAACGAGGTCGCTACACAAGTTTCAGGTTCAATTCTCAGGAAAGTTCTCAGGTTCTAGTTTGAGGAAGAATTTGCGGGTTTTTTAAACTTGTTTGTTTGCTTTGCATGTGGTTTGATCAACTTCAATGTTTTAATACACGCATTCTGGAGTAATAAATTAACCATCGATATTCGATTATCGATTCTCGATATTTGAAGGTATTTTAACGCCCCAAGTTATGCAATTGGCACTGCTCGAAAATCAATCCTAATTATGATTTTTTAATGAATATTCATTTGCAAATATCGACATTTTGATAAAAATCTTTTCACTTATGCATGTACATACATACGGGACAACATGTGTTATGTGCAACATACGGGAATATTAATTAGTTGTTTTTCTCATCCCAACTCATATCGATATTGTCTAATTCCGAACGAGCTAACGTCGCAAACTTCTTAACAAGTCGTAATTGCCTTCGTTTCACGCTATTTTCCTTGCCAATTCAATCAATTTTTCCAAAGCGTATTTGTCTATCTACTAGGTGTGTGCGTTGAGAAGTGAAATTTTAGAATGATGGCTGTA
>NW_026458158.1:0-1317 GCF_943734635.1 Anopheles cruzii | reverse complement strand
CTTCCCAAAAACTCCCACCTGCAGAATTTGGTTCGATTTGTTCGAAATTAACTCGAATTATGCTGAATTTTATGTTATGTTTGTATGCGAGCCTCCTCTCCCGGGAAGTGTGAAATGTACTTTTTCTACTATATGATCCTAATTGCAATCTAGAAGGCTGTAGCAGTCCGTTGCTATCTCTCTCTCTCTCACTCTACCCATCTCTTTCTCTCTCTCTCTCTCTCTACCCATCTCTTTCTCTCTCTCTCTCTACCCATCTCTTTCTGTCTCTCTCTCTCTTTCTTTCTCTCTTTCTCTCTCCCCATCTCTCTCTCCCTCTCTCTCTCGCTCTCGTTCTCCCTCTCCCTCTCTCTCTTTCTCACCTTCTGCAATAATTAAACGCAAACTATACAGTTCCCCCCAACATCAGTTCTACTTCAAGATGGATGGAATGAGGGGTGGTGATAGGTGGAAGAAGGAAGGAAAAGGCTTTTAAGGGAAACCAATCGATTTAGAGACCACCAAAACCTAAGAAACGATACCCATATTGCCCTAGGGCGTATTTTAAGGATTGGGGTTGTATGGGGACCCCCCCTTCCCCTCGTCCTGCAAGGACCAAATTTCGTCACATGGTTTCTCAGGTGACCAGCAACCACTGTGCAAGTTTTGATGAAATTCGATCCATAACTTGTGGAGTAATTGATGTTTTTAACAGTTAGTTGTATGGGAGGGCAAAGAAAGAGGGGGGTGAAGGGTTTCTAACCTTGACTATTGCACTCCCCGGCCCCAAAAACCCCTGTATACCAAATTTCGAGTCAATCGGTCCAGTAGTTTCGGAGTCTATAAGGGACATACAGACACAACTTGATTTTTATATATATAGATTACCCTTTTCCACATTGATGCAGATGGATTCATTTTGCAATCGTAAAAAACAATCTTAGTTGGCCAATTCTTGCGATAAAAGATCATCAAAGTTTTAATTTATTTGAGACATTAAAACAGTTAAAGCATGATCATAGTTTTTTTGTGTTTAACGGTATCTTAATGCTCATGTAGCTTAATATCTTCAAATGTACTACACACTTCATGCAATTGAAGCATCGTCGATTTACGTGTTAAAGTTTGTGCCAACAATTTTGCCAAGTGTTTTTACTTTAGCATACATATTTCACATAAGCCGATAACTGTTGCATACAGTTTAGCATACAACACATACGGACCAAACCGCCGGCACGATATGGCCGGCCACCATAACGGAACATGAAAAAGGTACACATAAACCCATAAACTTGCCATTCGCAAAAACGCACGATAAATTCTGCTTTTGCACATCTT
>NW_026458157.1:0-1317 GCF_943734635.1 Anopheles cruzii | reverse complement strand
TTAATTTGTGCTTGTGCATGTGTCACCGCCAGCCACCCCCACCCCTGGCCGGAGGACGCCGCGCAACAACCTCTCATAAATCAGGACCTTTCGCAGGTGGGCGGCGGTGGGCATTGAGGCGGAGGCGGACGCACGCTTCAATTGGACTCGTGGTGCCCCCGCGTTGATTACTGTCACGTGCTTCTCCCTTCATCACCACCCATCCACTCCACCCCACCCCACCCCCACTCAACCTCGCGCACGGAAGGACCCTCGCAGCCGGGACCGCCGGCCGGCTGGCCACGCTGGATGCTTTTCAACACTCGCCCACCGGCTCACCACCCGGCCCTTCACCCCCCGCCCCTTCTGTGGGTGTGGGTGGGAGGTGGCGTTCGGGGCGTGATGCGCGCGTTAATTTGAAGGAAAAAAAAAATTAAAAAAAAACGTGGCGCCACGCGGTGAGGGGAGGCATTCTGTAATTAAATTGTGGCCACTGAACACCACCCCGTACACCCGACCCCGTTCCCCCCACAGGACATTCACCTGCCCCTTCCGGTCTGACGGTGTTTACGGGGTGCCTCTCTCTCTCGGACTTCTGACGGCGAAGTTGACACACAGAAGTTGTTGGCCCCACCCAAATCACGGGGTGGGGTGCGTGGCCCACCTCCCACCCGCCCCTTCCGCACCACCACCGACCGGAAGGGGCACTCAATTAAGGGTGGAGCCGATCGCGTGCCGCGCAACGGCAAATTTATCGGTTATCAATCACTTTCACCCCTTGCACCACCCCCCGGACCCCCCAAACCCCACCACCCGTCCGTACCCGCCACCGAGGGCCACAATAAAAGGCCCGCACATCCGGGGTGTGCGCTTAATGCGCTTCGCGAGGCTACTTCCGGTTTCGCTTCGGAGCCCGGGTGATGCCGAAAGGGTGCGGAGATGGCGGTGGGCAACATAAAGAATCAACAAACGCTTCACAACACACACACACGGGGCAGGACGACGGACGAACGGACGGAACTGTCGAGTCACCGATGACGCCACACCTCCATCCCCCCCTTCAACACTACTCCTTCGCCGATACACTTTCCATTAAGCAGATTAAACATTTATTGATTCTTCGGTCCTGCCCGCTCCCAACCACGGTGGGGGGAGGAGAGCATGACCGGGGTGGGAGGTGGAGTTCGCCGATTAACTTGGCCGCGGCCAATTCACTTCTCCATTCCCTCAGCGCTTCGGAGGGAGCTCGAGGATCCCCGCGCCCAAGGATCCCCTCGAAGGGAATCGGTGTGCCCGGTGGGGGTGGGGGAAGGGGAAGAAGATGAAACAAACCACAGA
>NW_026458156.1:0-1318 GCF_943734635.1 Anopheles cruzii | reverse complement strand
GTTTGCGAGCATTTCTGCTTACGTTTGGCCCGCCGTTCGAAACGGTTCTAAATAAATGGCAAAAAATACCGCGAATCAATCACCAATCGATGTGGAACTCAATCGTTCGGTGCCAGAAAATGTTGCACTTGCTGTGCTGATTGCTCCTGTATACTCGAGAGGCTCGTACTGCGCCCAGATGATGATCATCGTCCATCGTCCTTACGCTTCGAAGTATGGATCATCGTGAGGGTTTTTTGAAATTACACATCACTATCTGAATTGGGCGGACGCCCGTTTTGGGAGGGCTCTATGAATTCGGATCCCCTTGGGTGTCGATGAGCCTCGTAAGTAAAACTATGGCCCAAAAGCAATACGGCAAACATCGACACAATTTTGTACAATGAATTAAGCCGCTACGGAGCAGATGGAAATGATTGAATTGGGCCACAACTTGCTCCAAATGCAGTGTAGGCGTACTGCGTGCCAATGTTAGGGATTCAAGTATAGTGAAATGTTCTCAAAGAAAAAGGACTTCCAGAGGAACCGCTTAGATTCCATTAGAAATAACTTGATCGGTTATAATTTTGTGATTTCATATTGACTTCATATCTGCCAGGTCAAGACCGAGCCCAGAACGGTTGGGCTTCACAAGAAAGATGTTGGCAGCTGGGACCATCGACACTCTTCCCGTTTGGCTATTGTGGAGCAAAAGAGAGTAAATTATTGCCAGATTGCTCCACTCCTGTTTCCAGGTTCCTCACTCAAACAAACAGCAAAACTTAAGGTTTTACCAATTGAAACGAAAAGATTATTAAAGTGACTTTCGTATCATGAAAAGTACGTTTCATTTGGGCCAATGAAAATTCATTTTACTTACATTTACAACCAACCGAAACGCCGCCATTTCAGTTCCACCCAAGACGCTGGCGTGGTTCCGGGCCAGAAATCCGCCAAACCACTTGGAATTATTTATGGTGCTTCTGTAAATTTTCATTAAAATCATCTCTAGATCGTTCAGCCGGCCCAGCCTGTCCTTCCCCCGTACCCGGCTACCCCAAGAAAATTGATGTTTTTGGAGCGTCTCCAACGGCAGAACCGAGTCCGTGGGCTAGAGGCGCACAAGACGCTGCAGTACTTTTACCCTCGGCTTTAGTCCCCAGAATCGCACATCAAAGATGTATGAAATCAAGATGAATCCCTCTTGGCCCTTCGCGTTTGGGTTGGTGGATGCTAAGAGAGGCACTAAAGTTTCCTCGTTCAGAAAGTTCCATTTTAATATGCATGTGCGAGTGTGTGTGTGTTTCGGCCTTTTCTCCCTCAAGAAAGCGGACCCCAT
>NW_026458155.1:0-1318 GCF_943734635.1 Anopheles cruzii | reverse complement strand
GTTTGCGAGCATTTCTGCTTACGTTTGGCCCGCCGTTCGAAACGGTTCTAAATAAATGGCAAAAAATACCGCGAATCAATCACCAATCGATGTGGAACTCAATCGTTCGGTGCCAGAAAATGTTGCACTTGCTGTGCTGATTGCTCCTGTATACTCGAGAGGCTCGTACTGCGCCCAGATGATGATCATCGTCCATCGTCCTTACGCTTCGAAGTATGGATCATCGTGAGGGTTTTTTGAAATTACACATCACTATCTGAATTGGGCGGACGCCCGTTTTGGGAGGGCTCTATGAATTCGGATCCCCTTGGGTGTCGATGAGCCTCGTAAGTAAAACTATGGCCCAAAAGCAATACGGCAAACATCGACACAATTTTGTACAATGAATTAAGCCGCTACGGAGCAGATGGAAATGATTGAATTGGGCCACAACTTGCTCCAAATGCAGTGTAGGCGTACTGCGTGCCAATGTTAGGGATTCAAGTATAGTGAAATGTTCTCAAAGAAAAAGGACTTCCAGAGGAACCGCTTAGATTCCATTAGAAATAACTTGATCGGTTATAATTTTGTGATTTCATATTGACTTCATATCTGCCAGGTCAAGACCGAGCCCAGAACGGTTGGGCTTCACAAGAAAGATGTTGGCAGCTGGGACCATCGACACTCTTCCCGTTTGGCTATTGTGGAGCAAAAGAGAGTAAATTATTGCCAGATTGCTCCACTCCTGTTTCCAGGTTCCTCACTCAAACAAACAGCAAAACTTAAGGTTTTACCAATTGAAACGAAAAGATTATTAAAGTGACTTTCGTATCATGAAAAGTACGTTTCATTTGGGCCAATGAAAATTCATTTTACTTACATTTACAACCAACCGAAACGCCGCCATTTCAGTTCCACCCAAGACGCTGGCGTGGTTCCGGGCCAGAAATCCGCCAAACCACTTGGAATTATTTATGGTGCTTCTGTAAATTTTCATTAAAATCATCTCTAGATCGTTCAGCCGGCCCAGCCTGTCCTTCCCCCGTACCCGGCTACCCCAAGAAAATTGATGTTTTTGGAGCGTCTCCAACGGCAGAACCGAGTCCGTGGGCTAGAGGCGCACAAGACGCTGCAGTACTTTTACCCTCGGCTTTAGTCCCCAGAATCGCACATCAAAGATGTATGAAATCAAGATGAATCCCTCTTGGCCCTTCGCGTTTGGGTTGGTGGATGCTAAGAGAGGCACTAAAGTTTCCTCGTTCAGAAAGTTCCATTTTAATATGCATGTGCGAGTGTGTGTGTGTTTCGGCCTTTTCTCCCTCAAGAAAGCGGACCCCAT
>NW_026458154.1:0-1318 GCF_943734635.1 Anopheles cruzii | reverse complement strand
GCCAGTCGCTCCAAGGAAAACCAGCTCCATGAGAGCTCCACCGGCGGAGTGGGGCACAGGCAGTCAACCTTGCGGCGCGCCCTCTGCCGGGCACCGACTGCGTCACTCGATAGCGTCACCGTGAGCAGGAAGAGAAGAATAATGGCTCGAGAGCAGCGGCGGCGTGTCGCTGTGACAGGTGGAAGCAGTCACCGCAATTTCTTAGCCGCAGCACGCCGCCACCACCAGCACGGCCCATTTAAGGAAGTCGCCGAGCGCCTTTCAACGCAGACGCCGCGTGGACCGATTGGATGTCCCTCCCGTGGTGCCTGGCTTCTTGGCGGTAACAATTAGCTGCTCTTTAGGTCCCTCGAGAGAGATAGCACGGTGATACCCGGAATAGTCGATAGAACTGGGGGGTGCGCACCGCGAGAAATTAATCAACTCTCGCGAGGTCACGCCGGGTGGTTGAATTATGAAAACCCGCCACCAATCAGTGCCATTGCCAATCTGACCACAAACCTTTAGTGCCCTTAGCGCATCCACTGACGCTTTAGAAAGTGTCCTTGGCTCACATCTGGGGTTTGCCGGACAAGGAATGCCTGACTTTGAATGTCGTTTTTCAGTTCCTATCAGTCGGTTTATTTCGTTCCAGTTATTAACGTTAGTATGTTTCCAATTCATTAACATGTACAATCTCGACTAGGGATCATGGCAGTAGATCATGGTAATTGTAGAAATGCTGTATTTATTTCCTAGACAATATCCAAAACGCTACATCCCGTTGAATAGATCCAGCTCATACAGGGTGGCCCATTGTGCGATCTTTTTTTGAACTTCCAATTACTTGACGTTTAAGACGTCAAACTTTATTCTGAAAATTGTAAACATTTAGTTGACGAAATTGGACGTTTTACGATTAAAGAAAGCAGTGAAATATACAAAATTTATTCGTCAAAAGCACATTTCATTGAAGCTCATTTCGACCTCGGTGGCTAGTATTATGTAGTCGGAAATCCAACACATCGTGCAAGAGAAGCCAACGCACTCAAAATGAGTGACTGTTTGGTGCGGATTTTGGCTGATTGGTTCCTCGACGAAATTGAAGCTGTGAACTTGGACGGCATTTGGTTTCAACAGGACGGCGCTACGTGCCACAACAGTGGCTGTCAACAGTGACAGCCACAATCGATATTTATGTAATACGAACAAACCAGCAACTATAGACAACCTCTAGACCCAAACTCAAGTTGCTATTGCCGAAATAGGACCAGATAGAATCGAAAATGTAATCAAAAATAGGTCGACCGAATGGGCAACTGTCAAGCCAATCATGGTA
>NW_026458153.1:0-1319 GCF_943734635.1 Anopheles cruzii | reverse complement strand
ACTTTATTACGGATTAACGGTCGAAGTTGGAAAAGTTGGTCCCCCCCCAAAAGACAGAGCCCCCCGCGTTGGAGTGTCCTTGACGCTCCAGCCTCCAGCCAGCCAACCAGTGTGGGGGAAGTTAATCTAACCCATACCCCCGGCCGTTCCTTCTGCTCTTTATGAAACCCATTAGGCACCACTCGTTCTCTCTGCAACAAACGGGCACAGCGCCCATCCGACCACGCGACACGCCGCACAAGTTCGCAAAGTTATGGCAGAGTGGCAAAGGGACTCCGTTCGCCCGTGACCTTGGGCGGCAGAGTGAACCCCTTTCCCCGGTGGTGACACTGATCCTATCCGCACAAATATACACAAATAAAATGCCGCTTCTTTTGCAACAATTCAGGCATTCCACACAGCAGCGAATGTGCCCTCGGCATTGCCGCTCGTAATCGCAATCAAGCGAATGCGTAACATTCCAGGAGGCGGCCGGGCGGACGGGCAGTCGTCGGAATCGGCGACGCAGCAAATGACCGACGGCCGTGGCTCTGTGGCTGCGGGTGTGTGTGTGTGTCGACGGGCCTCAGATGGTCCCGATGGCGTGGCATTCTGGCTTCCAGCAACCGAAACCACGTGGGAGAATGATGGCAACCGCATACCACACCGCCCCCACCCGGCATCATCCGATCGTGTCGCGCAAAAGGACACCGCGTATGGCGCACGCACGCTGCCGACGAGCTGTTCCGGGGATCCACACGGACCAGCCATCCATTTCGGTAGCGCCCGCGTTTATGTCGCCGCCCGGTAGCCGGGTGGCTAAGTGTGGTACGCCCGGCATAAAAGGAGCAACATTAAAGGGACGACCAAAAGAGGCACGGCCAACCGAAAGCCCCCGGGCCAGCCAGCAGAAAGCCAGCAAGCCCGAAAATGTCCGAAACCCCCCCATCACCCACGGAGTCACGGTTCCGCACGGTTTACCACGGACTTCCTTCTGCGGGCCACTCGACCGTTGCAAAACACCAAATGAGACCCTTCGTCTTCTTGTAGTTCCGTTCTGCCTGGCCCGGCCCGGGCTGGCTGTCTGGAACGAGGCGACGAAAAACATCGTCCCTGAGTCGGCCCGCGGGTGGTAGAGCAAACATAACGGCTGGGAAAGGCTGTGGAAAACCTCAGCCTTCTGGTGCTGTGAGTGGGTGACGTGAAATTTTGAATGTCCTGGCGCGAGGAACTGGGAGCCTCACTTGTTGGTGTGACGAGGGACGAAAACATCGCCGCCGCTGCCACCGCCGGCTGGTGGAAAGTTTTCCCAAAAGCGAACGCGCGACGCGGCCATTTCG
>NW_026458152.1:0-1321 GCF_943734635.1 Anopheles cruzii | reverse complement strand
GTGTGATGGTACACATCCTTCCCCACGTCATCCAGATCGTTGTGCTTACCGCCGGCACGAATGCACTTTTGCGTGTTGGCCGTACGCACCCAGCGTGCCATTTCGCTTGCCGGATCGACCGTACCGAGGAACATCGGCTTGAACTGGTTCATCCCGGCGTTCGCGAACAGCAGCGTCGGGTCATCGAGCGGAATGACCGACGACGAGTGCACGTACAGGTGCTGCTTTTCCTTGAAGAAATCGAGGAAAATGTTCCGAATCTGGTCGGCAGTCAGCGTGGTGTCCATCGTGGCGGCGACCATGTTCTACGGGCGGAAAACAAATTGTATCTGGGAAAGAGAGTAAAAAATAAATGAACTCTTAAACCGGTTCTCGTTGCTTCGCTCCAACCTCCAAGTTACTTTCACTTCGCTTATGCACGCGTGTCACATCCCTGTCCCCGGTGGGTGGGAGTTTCTTGGGTGGCAAAAGTTGCTCGGTATTTCATCAGCCATCCGTGGCCTCACTCAGTCCCCTCGCGCACCGCAAATAATACGGGCATTATGTCATGATTCACTACTTCGCGAAACTTACCCTTTGGAAAGATGAGGCTCCCCTTTCGTGGGCCAAAAACTAATATTCGCTCAGCACCACTGGCGGTAAGCCTTCGTAGATTGCGGACGAAAACTGCGACACTTTTGCCCACGTTTTCGTGATTAGTTTAATGATTGACGAACTGTGCGTGCGCGTGGCCACCGTGACACACTCGGCGATGTTTAAAAGGGTTGCGATTGAATTGTATTTGTCCTGTTTTTCACACGCACTGCAACGTAGGAATATGCAAATTGCCGGCTGTCCACGGAATCGATCGCGAAAGAACCATGCTGTGAGTCACGTGTACTGTGCGAGCGTGCTCCTCCATGTGATGATTTTAGTCTGTATAATTCGACCATTTTTGGGCCTGGTTGTGAGCTAAAAACATGTTTTACCAGTTGCTTCTTGAAATAATCAACAGGAAATTAAACACATTTTCGGTACAGTTCGTAAAGAACATCGTTTCCTTAAAATAAAGAGCACGTTCGCAGTGGTCGTGTTACGGTAGCGTTACCCGACGCTTGCTGTCAGTGTGCATCTGTCAGTGCGCGCCACCGAAACAAACATCCTCTGGAAATTGCTTCAATTTCCCGGTGCGTGCGTGTTGCCGATAAACGTAAACAACCCGCTCGATTGCCGCCCGCCGGAAAATCGTGCCCCTTTTAACGTTGAGAGTGAGCTTTCTGCGCGTCGAGACGCGATCGAAACATTTCTGCTGACGCACCCAACGACTACAACAAACCGGCAA
>NW_026458151.1:0-1321 GCF_943734635.1 Anopheles cruzii | reverse complement strand
TATTTCTGATTTAAAAAAACTAATGCCCTATGAGTGTATAAAAGGATGTAAAATGATCGAGGAGCTTTACCTATTTCGTGTGTAGATTTTCCCACAACTATCCGAATTATTATTAATTATTACTATCCGAAGCATCCAACCAATGAAATATTATTTAAACGTTTGATAGAATACTTATTAGTCTATTTCTTCATCCAAACTAAAATCGATATTATTCACTTGATTAAATACATGATCAATCGCGATTTTTATTTACGGTTTCCACCATGATAAAAACATCTTCAACTATATCAAGAAAACTATGTTAATGGTTTTTTCGCAGCCCAATGAAATAGAATTAATATTAGGGTCACTGCTGCGTGTTGTCCCAATGAAAGTGTCTTTTAAATTGTTCTCTCTGGAAGATTTTCTTGGGCGTGTTGACCTATCTTGTCTAAAATATTTATGCCGCACTTCCAAAGCTTCTTCTCCCAGACAACCTCGTGGTATAGGGGTCTCTAGTATTATATCCCCAGCAGGAGCCAATACTTTATGTACCGTAGCAGGTACTTTAAACCAACTAAAAAGCACTAAAAGTTTTTTATATGTATACCTACAATATGTCTCTTATTTTGCAGCATGATTCTTTTTTCTTCTAACTTCTTTCTCACAGCTAATGGTTATTGCGATATTCCCAATCATTCCTATCAAATCTTTATTTACTTTAGTCAATCCCACTCAATTCGACTCCCCTTCGAGTGGGTTCGAATCTATTTGGACAGACAGAAACAGATTCTCACGCCGAACTTTATGATTTACCGACTGTGTGCTCTTCGCGGAATTGATGGCCGCACGCCGGTCCCGGCCGTCCAGCTGGCTGGAGAGTCCTACGGCTCGGCCCTTCTTTGGACCGATCTCGAATCCGCAAAAGAAACGGTTGCGATGGTCACGGTAAAACAACCCATTTCTCATGTAAATTATGTCTATTTATAGAGCGGGAAACGCGGACCGGCAAATCGTAACTCGTACGGCGGGATTGGGCTGGATAAGCCCCGTATTTGGGTAAATCGGGGGCCCCGTATTTGGGGGCCCGTAAAGTGACTAACACTGTCGTCGGATGCATTACGGCACCCGGATTACCGATCCCAAAGATATCAGAAAACAGTGACGGACTCTGTCACTGTCGACGAACTTTGAGGGGCGCATGTTTCGTGTGAGTTATGGAAAAGTTTTATTTGCTCAATGAACCGCAAACACACGGCGATTGGCCACGGGAATGCGGCCACGTACGTTAACCGGCAATTAATTAGATTTCTAATTTTATGCTCTCCCCCTCAACCCG
>NW_026458150.1:0-1321 GCF_943734635.1 Anopheles cruzii | reverse complement strand
TATTTCTGATTTAAAAAAACTAATGCCCTATGAGTGTATAAAAGGATGTAAAATGATCGAGGAGCTTTACCTATTTCGTGTGTAGATTTTCCCACAACTATCCGAATTATTATTAATTATTACTATCCGAAGCATCCAACCAATGAAATATTATTTAAACGTTTGATAGAATACTTATTAGTCTATTTCTTCATCCAAACTAAAATCGATATTATTCACTTGATTAAATACATGATCAATCGCGATTTTTATTTACGGTTTCCACCATGATAAAAACATCTTCAACTATATCAAGAAAACTATGTTAATGGTTTTTTCGCAGCCCAATGAAATAGAATTAATATTAGGGTCACTGCTGCGTGTTGTCCCAATGAAAGTGTCTTTTAAATTGTTCTCTCTGGAAGATTTTCTTGGGCGTGTTGACCTATCTTGTCTAAAATATTTATGCCGCACTTCCAAAGCTTCTTCTCCCAGACAACCTCGTGGTATAGGGGTCTCTAGTATTATATCCCCAGCAGGAGCCAATACTTTATGTACCGTAGCAGGTACTTTAAACCAACTAAAAAGCACTAAAAGTTTTTTATATGTATACCTACAATATGTCTCTTATTTTGCAGCATGATTCTTTTTTCTTCTAACTTCTTTCTCACAGCTAATGGTTATTGCGATATTCCCAATCATTCCTATCAAATCTTTATTTACTTTAGTCAATCCCACTCAATTCGACTCCCCTTCGAGTGGGTTCGAATCTATTTGGACAGACAGAAACAGATTCTCACGCCGAACTTTATGATTTACCGACTGTGTGCTCTTCGCGGAATTGATGGCCGCACGCCGGTCCCGGCCGTCCAGCTGGCTGGAGAGTCCTACGGCTCGGCCCTTCTTTGGACCGATCTCGAATCCGCAAAAGAAACGGTTGCGATGGTCACGGTAAAACAACCCATTTCTCATGTAAATTATGTCTATTTATAGAGCGGGAAACGCGGACCGGCAAATCGTAACTCGTACGGCGGGATTGGGCTGGATAAGCCCCGTATTTGGGTAAATCGGGGGCCCCGTATTTGGGGGCCCGTAAAGTGACTAACACTGTCGTCGGATGCATTACGGCACCCGGATTACCGATCCCAAAGATATCAGAAAACAGTGACGGACTCTGTCACTGTCGACGAACTTTGAGGGGCGCATGTTTCGTGTGAGTTATGGAAAAGTTTTATTTGCTCAATGAACCGCAAACACACGGCGATTGGCCACGGGAATGCGGCCACGTACGTTAACCGGCAATTAATTAGATTTCTAATTTTATGCTCTCCCCCTCAACCCG
>NW_026458149.1:0-1322 GCF_943734635.1 Anopheles cruzii | reverse complement strand
TGAGAACCTCAGGGAGCCAGTTTTACGCGATTACTCCGAAACCTGTGCGTGTAAGTGTTCATCGATGGCGTTTGAACGATAAGATCGCGGAACATCGTTATGGAATTTCCATTATTTTAAGTTTGCTACTGTTTTCATATTTTCGAGCAGAATCGTGAAGAAGCGATGCTCCTGCGAGTAGGCATACTCGTGGGCCTGTGCCTGACCTTGAGCCGTGCGGCGGAGGACGTGATTGTGAGTAGGAAATTCGGCCGCACGGCGTGCCGATTGCGGAGAGCGTCTTATCAACACCTCTGCCCTCGCCATGATGTAACAAAACATTTCTTCTTATTTCGGTTCCTTTTCCGGCACGGTCGCTGGCGCCGGTGTCCTGCTAACAGCCATGCACAACGGACAAAGGGGGCAAAGGAGAGTGCGTCAAACTGCACCTCTGCCCGGATGGAATCTTGAATGTGGATGGCACCAACATAATCGACATTCGCTTCAATCCGGAAAACGAGTGTGAAGACTACCTCTTGAAGTGTTGCCCGATTCCAGATGACGAAGATGATGACCGGGTCGTCGAGCCGCAGACTTCTCCGACGATCGATAAACCGGTTTTACCAACCACAGGAACGACTGGCCTCACCGGACTTGCCACGGGACCAAATTCGGGCCCTGCACCTCATCCAACGGCACCAGGCACGGGTGTCCCGGGTACCACTGGCCAGAGTACTGTCCCTGGTGGTCTTCCTCCGACCTCCGGAGACCTTGCCGCGGGTAATTTAAAGCCTCCGGGCGGAATGGGTAGTGGTGAATGTGCGGTTGGCGGTAGTCATCATGGTCACGGATGCTGCAAGGGGAATAATGCTTGTCAAAGGCCCGGATCACAACACGATGAGCAGGTGGATATGGTTGGGGCGGATTTACTGCCGGCGGCAGGCGGCAAACCAGCATCTGCAGATCTTACCCACGACAGTGGAAAGCCACCAACAGTTCACGGAGGTGGTCCACTGGTCACTGGCACAGGACTGAATCAGATTGCATCCGGTGGTGGTGCACCGAATCAAAAACCGGTTGGTTCTGGCACTAATCTGGCGCCAGGAGCTTCAGGTGGTGCAGGAGGTGCTGGCACTCAGCCCGTGGGCAGCGGTGTAGGTAAACCTGGTGCTGGAGGAAGTGGGTCACCTACCGGCAGTGGATATGGGCCTGGCCAAGGTGCTGGTGTTGGAGGAGCTGGCACGCAACCAACGGGTAGCGGTATAGGTAAACCAGGAGATCAAAAAGTCCCTGGAGCTGGCCCTAGTTCCGGTGTTGGAGGCCAAGGTGCTGGTGGACCTGGT
>NW_026458148.1:0-1322 GCF_943734635.1 Anopheles cruzii | reverse complement strand
TGAGAACCTCAGGGAGCCAGTTTTACGCGATTACTCCGAAACCTGTGCGTGTAAGTGTTCATCGATGGCGTTTGAACGATAAGATCGCGGAACATCGTTATGGAATTTCCATTATTTTAAGTTTGCTACTGTTTTCATATTTTCGAGCAGAATCGTGAAGAAGCGATGCTCCTGCGAGTAGGCATACTCGTGGGCCTGTGCCTGACCTTGAGCCGTGCGGCGGAGGACGTGATTGTGAGTAGGAAATTCGGCCGCACGGCGTGCCGATTGCGGAGAGCGTCTTATCAACACCTCTGCCCTCGCCATGATGTAACAAAACATTTCTTCTTATTTCGGTTCCTTTTCCGGCACGGTCGCTGGCGCCGGTGTCCTGCTAACAGCCATGCACAACGGACAAAGGGGGCAAAGGAGAGTGCGTCAAACTGCACCTCTGCCCGGATGGAATCTTGAATGTGGATGGCACCAACATAATCGACATTCGCTTCAATCCGGAAAACGAGTGTGAAGACTACCTCTTGAAGTGTTGCCCGATTCCAGATGACGAAGATGATGACCGGGTCGTCGAGCCGCAGACTTCTCCGACGATCGATAAACCGGTTTTACCAACCACAGGAACGACTGGCCTCACCGGACTTGCCACGGGACCAAATTCGGGCCCTGCACCTCATCCAACGGCACCAGGCACGGGTGTCCCGGGTACCACTGGCCAGAGTACTGTCCCTGGTGGTCTTCCTCCGACCTCCGGAGACCTTGCCGCGGGTAATTTAAAGCCTCCGGGCGGAATGGGTAGTGGTGAATGTGCGGTTGGCGGTAGTCATCATGGTCACGGATGCTGCAAGGGGAATAATGCTTGTCAAAGGCCCGGATCACAACACGATGAGCAGGTGGATATGGTTGGGGCGGATTTACTGCCGGCGGCAGGCGGCAAACCAGCATCTGCAGATCTTACCCACGACAGTGGAAAGCCACCAACAGTTCACGGAGGTGGTCCACTGGTCACTGGCACAGGACTGAATCAGATTGCATCCGGTGGTGGTGCACCGAATCAAAAACCGGTTGGTTCTGGCACTAATCTGGCGCCAGGAGCTTCAGGTGGTGCAGGAGGTGCTGGCACTCAGCCCGTGGGCAGCGGTGTAGGTAAACCTGGTGCTGGAGGAAGTGGGTCACCTACCGGCAGTGGATATGGGCCTGGCCAAGGTGCTGGTGTTGGAGGAGCTGGCACGCAACCAACGGGTAGCGGTATAGGTAAACCAGGAGATCAAAAAGTCCCTGGAGCTGGCCCTAGTTCCGGTGTTGGAGGCCAAGGTGCTGGTGGACCTGGT
>NW_026458147.1:0-1323 GCF_943734635.1 Anopheles cruzii | reverse complement strand
ACAACGAAGTAAACATTCAAAACATGAACCACCTTACATTAGATACCGCTCAGAAAATTGACCAAACGATAAACGAGCTCACAACAACAATTCAAAGCGCCCACAAAGCATCAATACCACTCATCACACCTGGACAGTATAACATCAAACTCCCAGAAAATTTAAAACAAATGATAAAAGTCAAAAACATGCTCAGAAGAATATGGCAACGAAACCGAAGAAACAAACTAGCAAACTCGTGCTTCACTTCACTGGAAAAAACGATCAAAGAAAAAACAAATATAATACGAAACGAAAGCTGGGACAAAACACTATCCAACATCAACACCAAACATAACAACAACAAAACCCTATGGAAGATAGTAAAAAATTTAAAAAACCAAAAACAAACAATCCCGCCTTTAAAAATGAACGGAAATCTCCTAATGAGTTCAGAAGTAAAATGTGAGGCTATAAGCTCACACTTCAAACACTCTCATAAAATAACAGCGCAAACAAAGAGCACCATGGAGAAAACAGTAAAAGAAGCGGCCCACAGTTCCAAAAACTCATACCAAGAAACACTTCCCCAAACCCTACTGATCAAACCAATCGAAATCAAAAGGATTATAAAACAACTAAAAACCAAAAAATCCACCGGCTTAGACAATATCAACAACAAAAGTATCAAAAATCTACCAAACAAAGCCATAATACAAATCACACATATTTTCAACGCCTGTCTAAACTTAGGGTACTTCCCAAACGCATGGAAACACGCAAAAATCATTCCAATCCCTAAACCAGGCAAAGACCACAGCCTCCCCGAAAACTACAGACCCATCAGCCTGCTCAGCTGCCTGGGAAAAATTCTGGAAAAAAGTATAGCAAACAGAATAGACAAACACACAAACGATAACCACATAATCCAACCCTACCAATTCGGTTTTCAAAAATCACTGTCAACCACTCACCAACTCCACAGGTTGACAAACAATATACGGTCAAACAGAAATAACAAAAAATCTACCGGACTCGTCCTGCTGGACATCGAGAAAGCCTTCGACACTGTCTGGCAAGACGGTTTAATTTACAAACTGGTTACACTAAAATACCCACAAAACATCGTTAAATTAGTAGAATCATTCCTTAAAAATAGACAAAACCAGGTTTTCATAGGAAACTCCTGCTCAAACATCTACACCCCAGATGCAGGGGTACCGCAGGGTAGTGTTCTCTCCCCACTACTTTTCAATATTTACATATCCGACATTCCAACACACACAAAATGTTCACTATTTCTATATGCCGACGACTTAGCAATAAGCTCCTCAAGTACAATGC
>NW_026458146.1:0-1323 GCF_943734635.1 Anopheles cruzii | reverse complement strand
ATAAAAGATCCAAAGATCGTTGTCCCATTTAAGGAGTTTCATTTGACGGCGAATGTACCAGGAGATATTCTCTCAAATAGTTCAATTATCTTTTTACTTACCCTTTTTTCAGTTGCGATGGTTTTCTTAGCCAACCCAAGGGATTCTCAACGAAGGCCATTCACGTCGGCCAGGATGCCGATCAGTGGAACAGCCGAGCGGTCGTTCCACCGATCAGCTTGTGTGCCACATTCAAGCAATCGGCCCCAGCACAGCATTACGTAAGTGATCAGTTGCGCGGTGCCCGGCTTTCGATCTGAAATGATAGATTTATCATGCCGGCTTTGCAGGGCTTTAAGTATGGTCGAGGCGGTAATCCTACGCGGGACGTTCTCGAACGTTGTCTTGCCTCACTCGACAACGGGCGGTACGGGCTTACGTTCGCTTCCGGAATGGGCGCTACGACAACGATCATAACGATGCTAAAGAGCGGCGATCATATGGTGGCAGGTGATGATCTTTACGGCGGTACCAATCGGTTGCTACGCAACGTAGCCATGAACATGGGCATTGAAATCGATTTCATCGATCTTACCAATCTAAAGTTGGTCGAAAAGGCGATCAAACCGAACACGAAGCTGTTCTGGATGGAAACGCCGACCAATCCGTTGCTGACGGTGGTGGATATCCGTGCCGTTTCGGATATTGCTCACAAGCGTCCGGGTGTAAGTTCCGTCGAAACTGTCGTGGAAAAGATAAATTCTTTAAAATAGTTCTGTTTCTTCGGGTTTTTACAGATCGTCGTAGTGGTGGACAACTCGTTCCTTTCGTCGTACCTTCAGCGTCCGCTCGAGCTCGGTGCCGACGTCGCAATGTACTCGCTGACGAAGTACATGAACGGACACTCTGACGTAATTATGGGCGCATTGGTCACAAACGACGAGCAGATTTACGAGCGGTTGAAGTTTCTGCAAAATGGTAAAGATTCCACCAGAAAACTTTGCCTGACCTCTTCGATTCATGATGATTTCATCCACAGCCACCGGAATCGTGCCATCACCGTTCGATTGCTATCTCGTCAATCGCGGCCTGAAAACATTGTCACTGCGCATGGAGCGACACAAGACCAGCTCGCTAGTGGTCGCCCGATTCCTCGAATCGCACCCAAAAGTCGAGCGAGTACTGCACCCGGGACTTCCCTCCCATCCGCAACACGAGCTGGCAAAGCGCCAAACGTATGGTCACAGTGGCATCATGTCGTTCTATATTCGCGGTGGGCTGGAAGAGGCCACCACCTTTCTGAAATCGTCACACATGTTCACAATTGCCGAGAGCCTGGGGGGG
>NW_026458145.1:0-1323 GCF_943734635.1 Anopheles cruzii | reverse complement strand
ATAAAAGATCCAAAGATCGTTGTCCCATTTAAGGAGTTTCATTTGACGGCGAATGTACCAGGAGATATTCTCTCAAATAGTTCAATTATCTTTTTACTTACCCTTTTTTCAGTTGCGATGGTTTTCTTAGCCAACCCAAGGGATTCTCAACGAAGGCCATTCACGTCGGCCAGGATGCCGATCAGTGGAACAGCCGAGCGGTCGTTCCACCGATCAGCTTGTGTGCCACATTCAAGCAATCGGCCCCAGCACAGCATTACGTAAGTGATCAGTTGCGCGGTGCCCGGCTTTCGATCTGAAATGATAGATTTATCATGCCGGCTTTGCAGGGCTTTAAGTATGGTCGAGGCGGTAATCCTACGCGGGACGTTCTCGAACGTTGTCTTGCCTCACTCGACAACGGGCGGTACGGGCTTACGTTCGCTTCCGGAATGGGCGCTACGACAACGATCATAACGATGCTAAAGAGCGGCGATCATATGGTGGCAGGTGATGATCTTTACGGCGGTACCAATCGGTTGCTACGCAACGTAGCCATGAACATGGGCATTGAAATCGATTTCATCGATCTTACCAATCTAAAGTTGGTCGAAAAGGCGATCAAACCGAACACGAAGCTGTTCTGGATGGAAACGCCGACCAATCCGTTGCTGACGGTGGTGGATATCCGTGCCGTTTCGGATATTGCTCACAAGCGTCCGGGTGTAAGTTCCGTCGAAACTGTCGTGGAAAAGATAAATTCTTTAAAATAGTTCTGTTTCTTCGGGTTTTTACAGATCGTCGTAGTGGTGGACAACTCGTTCCTTTCGTCGTACCTTCAGCGTCCGCTCGAGCTCGGTGCCGACGTCGCAATGTACTCGCTGACGAAGTACATGAACGGACACTCTGACGTAATTATGGGCGCATTGGTCACAAACGACGAGCAGATTTACGAGCGGTTGAAGTTTCTGCAAAATGGTAAAGATTCCACCAGAAAACTTTGCCTGACCTCTTCGATTCATGATGATTTCATCCACAGCCACCGGAATCGTGCCATCACCGTTCGATTGCTATCTCGTCAATCGCGGCCTGAAAACATTGTCACTGCGCATGGAGCGACACAAGACCAGCTCGCTAGTGGTCGCCCGATTCCTCGAATCGCACCCAAAAGTCGAGCGAGTACTGCACCCGGGACTTCCCTCCCATCCGCAACACGAGCTGGCAAAGCGCCAAACGTATGGTCACAGTGGCATCATGTCGTTCTATATTCGCGGTGGGCTGGAAGAGGCCACCACCTTTCTGAAATCGTCACACATGTTCACAATTGCCGAGAGCCTGGGGGGG
>NW_026458144.1:0-1323 GCF_943734635.1 Anopheles cruzii | reverse complement strand
AGCATAGTGCTACAAAAGCCGTCGGAAGTCGTATTAAATGGATGCGTAACGCTGTTATTTTAGTGGCATATGCTATATACAGTGTGCACAAACTCATTGAACGACAACCACTGCTAACGTCAACAATATTTATGATTTATTTTAAAACTGCATACAACCTTTGCTCCTATTACTGATAGAGAGTAAGTATAGCATTCTTTCGAGATTAATGATGATACGTCGAATGCTACATGAAGTATACAAGAGCTACAGGATTGCCTAGTGGGATTACTTTAACAGGAATTAATTGATACTTTTGGCTTATCTCTGATATTTCCCTAGTCAGTTAAAACATTATTACTCTTATTTTTTCGAATCATATTCTGTTTCTGTAAAGTGCGTATTCAGTCGACATCAATTGACGATTCGTAACTAAACTAAGACCCGTGGGAGCCCATCTACGTATTATAGATTTGATCAACTAAACCAACCGAAAAAAGGACGATAAACTAGGAAGACTCATTTATGCTTAAAACGTTACTTTTGCAATGATTATTTTAATTCAAGTTGATTAAATATTCCCGCAAAACGGGAAAAGAAATGTTGTAGTTAATTTCCTTTCCTTTCATTTTTACTTTCTGTGTCTTATTAAATTCTCTGGCATTTTTCAATCTTTTTCATACATGCGAAGTGCTACTTGTTTTCTCTTGCCCGCCTGAGTGACTGCGGTTGAAAAATACGGTAAAAAGCTGCAGGCCCGTAACAAATTCACGAATTCCTACTCTGATTCTGCCGCTAGTCTATCTTGTGTAAATTATATTAGCTGTTATAGGCAAGTGCTTTAGAATGAAACGAAATCTCTCCCAAAAAGCATATTTTCATTACTGATGCGGCGTGCTTTCCATTTCAACGATTACTATACCACTAGGCAGAGGCCGTATTCAACCCACTAAGATATAAAGTTTAAAGGTGAAACGGACCTAGGTCGATGGGAAATGTGATGTCGATGAGACATGGTACGTATACAAGCCAAACCTAGCTAGGCAGTATACATCGTGCGACGGGTGTATTACTTGCAGACTGATAAAAGCATATCCTATTGCTTTCACCGTTGGTTGAAGTTATGGACAAGATGTTGTGTTTCGGGCTGTGCATTATATAGAACTAGTTTAAAAATATCCTTGAGAGGAGTGTTGGTTAGTTTTTCCGAGCAAAGCAATGATCAGCAATGATCACGCAAAGGCGAAGGATGAGGGAATTATAGTTGTTCTCTTATTTCTTAGATTTTGTTCCCACAAGTGGGATTACTTTAACAGGAGTTAATTGATACTTTTGGCTTATCTC
>NW_026458143.1:0-1324 GCF_943734635.1 Anopheles cruzii | reverse complement strand
CTGCTGTCTCGCTCGAGGCTCTCGAGTCCTGACGGTGCGGACAGAGTGCGGAAAAATTGACACACACACTGAGGCACACGCAGCAGCGAATGTTGCTTCTCTGTCGAAGTCGAACCCCTCAAAAGGAACGCAAATTTTCGATTGGATCCCTTTTTCGGGGGGGTCCTGCTGCTGTTGGTGCTGCTGCTGCTGGTCCTGGTGGTGAAGGTTGTGAGGGTGGGTTTTGGGTGGCAGTGGGGCGGCAGTGGGGCGGCAGTGGGGCGGCTACGACGACGACGAGCGTCTCTTTAGTCGCTGAGCTGTGCGATTTCTGTCTGTGTGTGTGTGTGTGTGGGTGAAGTGGCTCGTTAGGTGCACTCTCGCCGTCGCTGCCACTGCTGCTGCTCAAGTGCACAAAACGGTACCCCTCTCTCACCCCCCCCCCCCTCCCGCGGCATCCTTGACCTGACCCGGAGGATTCGTTCGCGAACTTCTTAGCCCTTCTTCACCTGCCTGCCACACACAGTCCGGGGAAGGGCCGCCGTGGCAGAAAGGGGTGGCGGGGGGGGGGGGCCGCTTTTCCCCGCGTGCGCGTGGGGAGGTGTTTTTTGTGGGGGGGGGGGGGGGGGGTCGTGAGGTGCCTACCGGGGGCCTGGAGTCCTGATCCTAATAACCTCGATCGACGACGGGTTATCGGGCCGCGCGCCGGGTGGCCAGGTTACGGCACTCGAGGAGGGGCTTCAACGGGCGCGGGGGAGTCCAACGAGTGCAGATTCAGCATTCATATGCCCCCCCCGCGGTGTGGTGCCCCGCGCCGCCCTTCACCCTGCGGCGACCTTCACTCGGCGGCAGAGGCAGTTTCATTCACAAATTAACCGAAACCCCCGAAATGTTGTGGAGAGCTGGAGATTACGTCAGACACACACAGACATACCCAAGAACCACCACCACCAGCACCAGCGTAAGCCCCGTGGTACCTGGGGTATCAGGGAGCATCAGGGTCCGCAGGGTCCGCGTATTCCCTTTGCCTTCTGCTTTTTGTTTTCCCTGCCCAAAAACCGTTCACACACACACGCCGCGTGCAAGAGAAGCCAATACACACACACGCACCGAAACACCGCGACACTGCGGTTTGGGTTAGGGGTTTGGGTCTGGCTTGGATGCTGCTGCCCGAAGATCTGCTGGATGAAGGATGAAGAATGCGGGCCCACCCGGGAAAGAAGCCGTTTCGGTCTTCGGGAGGGGATTTGAAGTTCTTCAGCGGGGTTTGCCCAGCGATGGGACGATGCGTGTACTGACTTAAACGGCAACCCCCCCCCCCCCCCCCCCCCCCCCCCCCCCCCCC
>NW_026458142.1:0-1324 GCF_943734635.1 Anopheles cruzii | reverse complement strand
GTTCCCGATGAGGTCTGCTGGCGAAATCCCCGATGCCACACCGAAACAGCTCTCTTCAACCAACTCTCACATCGCCCATTCTCTCCCTCTCGTGATCTTTCGCTGTTCTCTCGTTGTGCTGATCGCACTACCACTCTTACATGAGTGATCGTACTTCTTTGACAGTTTTAGGTGGTCTCATATCTTCTATTGCTTTAATGTTATCCCTTACTGAGCGGACTCCATGCTGGTCGATTATATGCCCTAACTATTTTACCTCGGTTCTCAAGATTTGACACTTTCTCGGTTCCAATCTCAATCTATGTTTGCGCAGTCCATTAAATACCAGTTTGATGTGTTCGTTATGTTCCGAAACAGTTCGGCCAAACACCACGATGTCGTATAGGTACACCACTGCCCTAACGCCTTTTATTTCATAGAGAACTGAGTTCATCAACCGTTGAAATGTGGAAGGGCTATTTTGCTATCCCATTGGCATTCATGTGTATTGGAAATGCCCTAAAGGGGTGGAGAATGCAGTGTTTGCGGCGTCGTTTGGGTGGATCAGAACTTGATAAAAGCCAGATTTCAAGTCGAGGGTTGAGAAAAATTTACCATCACCCAATGTATCAATTATTTCGTTTTTCAGTGGTATCGGATAAACAAGAGGTTTGGTGATCTCATAATCTCGATAATCAACGACTGTTCGGTATCTCTTTTCCTCATTAGGCTCTGTTAAGTTAAAATCTTAACTTGTTGTTTAGAATTATCAGTCAATAAATTGTAAGCTGTTGATTCAAGTTCTAAGTCATAAATTGAAAGATATTATTAGGAGTATGCGTAGAAATTTATCGTTTTTTTACCAAATTGAATCGTTTATTGTTCAAAACTCTTTACAAACTGGTCACTCAAAGTACTGTCCGTCGCTAGCCACTACTTTTTGCCATCTCTTTGGCAATTTGCGGATTCCATCGGAGAAGAATGTCTTATCTTTCAAGGCAATCCACCGATCAACGAAGTTTTTACATTCTTCATACGAAGTGAACCGCTCCTCAGCTAATCTATGTGCCATTGATCTAAAGTGGTGGTAATCGGAAGGAGCCAGATCTGGGGAATACAGCGGGGGGGTTAGGACCTCCCATTTCAGCATTTGAAAATATGTTTTCACCGGTTTCGCGACATGCGGCCGAGCATTGTCGTGCTGCAGAATGGTCTTATCATGCCTTTGGCCATATTCTGGCCGTTTATCCTTCAATGCTCGGCTCGAATGCATTAGTTGGAGTCGGTAGCGGTCTCCAGTAGTTGTTTCATTTGGCTGCAGCAGCTCATAATAAATTCCGCCACG
>NW_026458141.1:0-1325 GCF_943734635.1 Anopheles cruzii | reverse complement strand
TCTATTTTTAATAGGCCACTCATATGGGCTGATCATTTTCTTAATTCGTTTAAACACGGGCCAGGTGGAAAACGATCATTCGCCGAATGCTGGCGCCGAAAACGCTGGCCAAAGTATCGTGATCGTTAAGTGTGGAGTGAATCACGTTGTTTCGCGTACCCTCGTGAGCACCGGTTGAGACCGTGTGCGGACATCGGGCAAGGTCAATGGCAAGATCAAATCGGATTGCGACTTAACGATCGCGAACACCGGAGAACCGAAACACCGTATGTTGCGAGAGCCGGAAAGAGCATCAGGCTGATTATGAAGACGGAAATAGAAAAATCAACATCCGTGGAACACACACGAAATGAGCTTCTTAAAACCGACCGAGTGCTAACCGACAAACTATCGCACTCCAGCATCTTCTTAATTACAATCAATCCCCATCGCCGCCGCAATCAAGCCGAGCCGGGTGCCGGTGTCTTATGCAATCACCGCACGTCACACGGGAAACGGAAGATAGGGCGAACACTCAAATGGCGTGACGGTTAAAAAGCCATGCAACAGTCACGAAAAAAGTTAGATCATCCCTTTGGGCCGCACGGGATCCAGGGGCACGGAGATGCAATTGGCTCGAGATCATTGCTTCGAACTGTCCACCCAGCTTAAAGTAATAAGAATTTTGCGCTGAAATTCCCGGTTCTGGCCAAACGAGTTTCAATCGCTCGCGGTCGTCTCGCGTTCTACGCGGCGGCGAACCCGGCGAAGTAACTCGATTATTACCGTCCAACCAAGGGGGGGAAGCCAATGACCCACCGGCAGGGTCACCCAGCAAAAGGGTCTACACTAATTCATGGTTTTCGATTGTCGGTGACCATCGCGCTGTCTCTTCGATGCAACCCAGTTTCGCACTACGCCGAACCGGCTCTCGCCATAACCTTCTCCACGTGGCGGCGGCAGGCGCTGGAAAATCGATTTTTGCGGCCATCGATCGACGGCAAAGAGCCGGCTTATGCGTCGTCGAAAGTGTGACACCCTTGGGATGGGCCTCGAAGGGCTCAACCACCACTACCAGATTGATGTTCAGACCGGCGTGTCCCACTCGCAAAGACGTACCTGATGGATATGCAAAGGTGGCGGTCACGGCCAAGGCAACCACCAGCAGCAGGGTCGTCGCAATTCGTCGCATTTTCTTTGCGGGGTCCGGAAGGTGCTTCCTACACCGGGGTTGTTTCGTTGACGTTTTCCAGAAGATTCCCTCCGCGAATGGCGATTCGGGTTGCGTCACACACAGGCCACACAGACACTATAAACGGAACTGCACTCCGGCGGAAAGGGTTTCC
>NW_026458140.1:0-1325 GCF_943734635.1 Anopheles cruzii | reverse complement strand
TCTATTTTTAATAGGCCACTCATATGGGCTGATCATTTTCTTAATTCGTTTAAACACGGGCCAGGTGGAAAACGATCATTCGCCGAATGCTGGCGCCGAAAACGCTGGCCAAAGTATCGTGATCGTTAAGTGTGGAGTGAATCACGTTGTTTCGCGTACCCTCGTGAGCACCGGTTGAGACCGTGTGCGGACATCGGGCAAGGTCAATGGCAAGATCAAATCGGATTGCGACTTAACGATCGCGAACACCGGAGAACCGAAACACCGTATGTTGCGAGAGCCGGAAAGAGCATCAGGCTGATTATGAAGACGGAAATAGAAAAATCAACATCCGTGGAACACACACGAAATGAGCTTCTTAAAACCGACCGAGTGCTAACCGACAAACTATCGCACTCCAGCATCTTCTTAATTACAATCAATCCCCATCGCCGCCGCAATCAAGCCGAGCCGGGTGCCGGTGTCTTATGCAATCACCGCACGTCACACGGGAAACGGAAGATAGGGCGAACACTCAAATGGCGTGACGGTTAAAAAGCCATGCAACAGTCACGAAAAAAGTTAGATCATCCCTTTGGGCCGCACGGGATCCAGGGGCACGGAGATGCAATTGGCTCGAGATCATTGCTTCGAACTGTCCACCCAGCTTAAAGTAATAAGAATTTTGCGCTGAAATTCCCGGTTCTGGCCAAACGAGTTTCAATCGCTCGCGGTCGTCTCGCGTTCTACGCGGCGGCGAACCCGGCGAAGTAACTCGATTATTACCGTCCAACCAAGGGGGGGAAGCCAATGACCCACCGGCAGGGTCACCCAGCAAAAGGGTCTACACTAATTCATGGTTTTCGATTGTCGGTGACCATCGCGCTGTCTCTTCGATGCAACCCAGTTTCGCACTACGCCGAACCGGCTCTCGCCATAACCTTCTCCACGTGGCGGCGGCAGGCGCTGGAAAATCGATTTTTGCGGCCATCGATCGACGGCAAAGAGCCGGCTTATGCGTCGTCGAAAGTGTGACACCCTTGGGATGGGCCTCGAAGGGCTCAACCACCACTACCAGATTGATGTTCAGACCGGCGTGTCCCACTCGCAAAGACGTACCTGATGGATATGCAAAGGTGGCGGTCACGGCCAAGGCAACCACCAGCAGCAGGGTCGTCGCAATTCGTCGCATTTTCTTTGCGGGGTCCGGAAGGTGCTTCCTACACCGGGGTTGTTTCGTTGACGTTTTCCAGAAGATTCCCTCCGCGAATGGCGATTCGGGTTGCGTCACACACAGGCCACACAGACACTATAAACGGAACTGCACTCCGGCGGAAAGGGTTTCC
>NW_026458139.1:176-1415 GCF_943734635.1 Anopheles cruzii | reverse complement strand
ATAACATTATCCCTTACCCTCTAGATCGCTTATTTGGTTGGTTTGCTTACCGTGTGGTTAGCTATAGATTAATGTTACTTGCCTAAATCGCCTGCGCATCTCTCCCTGCGGATGCTTCTTCGCACGTGCTCAATTTGCTAGTTTCATAGTTTCTACGCGCTACTATACTGGCGGCTACGGCCGGAAAGGGGACTTTCAAGTTCTGGTTCCTCTGCGCGCTCTTCGGAAGAAGCTCATCCTCTCATCACGCTTCCGCGCTGCCCAATAAAAATGCCTATCACTACACTATCAGTATCGACTACACCGATGCGGTTTGTGGTATCCAATCGTCACTGCTCCTCGATCTTTACGCAGCGTTTTCCTGTGACCAAATGTTTTAAGCACGTTTGAAAGGGAACGCCACGCCCGATGGGGCACGCGCGCGCGCTTGGAAGGATCGCGGACTGGGAATGGTTCAAACTCGAAAGCACCCCGTCGATCGCGCCTGCTGCTGATTGTGACTAGAAAAAACCCGAGCCCCCGTCCGGCAATCCGGTGCGGTGATTTATACATTTGATTTAATTGTCCATTATTTCGCTACGCACGCGATCCACATTGATCCAACCCGTCCAAAGTATCAACAAACGCGTCCTGTCGTCGCAAAGAACAGGAAACGGCCCCCCTCTGGTTTTTGGTGTGGTTCCCTGTCCACTGTACACAGCAGCAGTCGTCTCTCCGGCGCGTCGCATCGTGTCCAGTGTCCAGTCTGGCTAAGTCTAACGGGAGGGTCCCCATGCAATAGTGCTCGGGAAGTTCTTACGCGAGTAGAAATTTTTGTAACCTCTAGCTTAGTAACTTGGTAGTGCTTGCTTGTGATGCTCCAACTTTGCACAGGAGAAGGCATATTACAGCTACTCGCAGTGTCCTCCCGCCCATTGTTTTCCTACTCTAGCTAAACGAAAGAAAATCCGAACGCCAGTAATGCTTACATGCTTAACGCCTAACGTAAACGAAAACATCAACCGGAAACGTGAAACAGTAGTTCTTGCATGTGCACACACACACACACACACTCGGGGACTCGTTCATTCCCATATCGCAGTCATTCAGCCACCCGCTCACGCAAATACTTACGATCGATCGGCACAACGCGCGCGATCCTTTTCAACCTATCGAATCATTCTTTGCAGTACGATCGATCGAGTGCGACACTACACACACACACACACACACACACACACACACACACACACACACACA
>NW_026458139.1:0-76 GCF_943734635.1 Anopheles cruzii | reverse complement strand
CACACACACACACACACACACACACACACACACACACACACACACACGCACACACACACTTACAGAAGCGATTCCG
>NW_026458138.1:0-1326 GCF_943734635.1 Anopheles cruzii | reverse complement strand
CAGCAGGAGTTCTGGACGGACGCCTCGCGGATACATTATACGCAGTAAATGCACGGCGACGGCGACCAGTTTAATTCGTTTCGTGTTATTTTGTTGGTCGCATGTTCAGCTTGGAGGATGTGTCCCGTATGATTCCCTGCAATATCTACGAGTAACCGGATTGTACCCGTTTTAACTTAGGACAGTACGCGAAGAAAACAAGACGCTTCGCGTAATTGGAACAAATCTGCCAGTGATCACAACCCACGGCTTGAGTGTGTTGTGTCGATATTGGAATCAACGGACCTGGTAGACATTGACAAGGTACAGGGTGACTTGAAACTGAATGAGGACGACGAGCGCATCAACTGTCAATTGGTGATCCAAGAACGCTATGCAAAATCGGGTATGGTTGGTAATCGGAAGGTTGTCTCATCATTCTAACATTGTGATCTTATCCTTTTTTAGACACCAGACCGGTAATTCAACGCGGAACGAACTCTTTGAATGGAGGAAAATGGGAACCAACGGTTGAAGTAAAACATCGTCGTGAATGTGGCAACGGTATTTTACAGTCTGAACGAATACGTCAACGCTGGCGGTACGGAACTATCCAGTGGGAAACTGGCCGAAAAGCGCGAAATCTACGAGCTGAGTGTACCAACGGAGCACAAACTGCTTCTGACCCCAAACTTATCTATTTCGTCGGATTCGCAAACATCGTCGATTGCCAGAGTGGTTTTACTCCTCTGATGGATCTCCATACACCGGACGCACGACTTACCCCCCTATTATAGAACTCGATTCGAGTCCTCGAACGTTCATTCCGTTCATTTTGAGTTCATTTTGCTATAGCTTTCTCTTTCTGCCCTCTCTCTTTCTGTATTCGGCTTTCTCTCTTGTTGTGTTCACTCGAACGGTAGAATTTCCGTTCGAGAACCATAATAGGGGGGTTAACCGATAGATTGTGTAGATTGGATAGATTGTAATGCGTTGAATGCGTGATAAATAAATAAATAATAAAAAAATATTGTCACTGGTTTGCTATAATAATTTTGAATATTTTGCATGAGCTATAACTTTCAATAAAGCTTTATAGCAATAAAATGAGCTTTTTTGACAATCATCCGTTTCCCCGTCCCGAGGACAGTTCGTCGGACGGTCCAAAGGACTGCAAAGCTGCTGCATTTTGCCGTCCTTCGAATGGTCCAAAGGACTGCCCTTAGAGTGTTTCACAGTCCATGGTCCATGAAACGGACATAGTTACTCCTTGGGTTGCCGCGCATCGGTTTTAGCGGTTTTATGAACCGCGCATCGGTTTTAGCAAGCGCATGCATTGTTGCGTCA
>NW_026458137.1:0-1327 GCF_943734635.1 Anopheles cruzii | reverse complement strand
GTTTGATTGTGTTCGTGTCGAGTGGCACGAGTGCGTGTTTGTTCAAGTTGGCAACAGTCCGAAGACGGTCTAAAGAAGGCCAAGCGAGAAACAAGTGACATGCCACTTGCAATACAATCTTACTGTCGCTTTGGCGCCTGTATTGGGCGCCGGTGTCATTTGTCCAAAATGCCGGAGAGCCGCTGACTATTGGGTCCTTTCTGGCAAGCGATCTCGTTTGAATGAAACCTTCTGTAGAGAATGAAACGAAGGCGCAGTTGGAAAACCTTCAGAAGCACTGAAGGTAACAACAAGCACCATTTATCGTATAATTATTTTGGCATCTCTCCAGAGACCCGTTTAGAATACTAAATGGCCCTTCTATTAGTCATTCAGTTAGGAATTTCAATAAACACGACTAATCGTCCTAAAACATTCAACCACTCATGAGAATGTAGCAGGCTCGCATTAAAATTGAACAAGAATACTGCTTCGACAACAACGTAAAAAACAACCAAAAACGAAAAGTGGTTCAGATAAAGTCACATCAATCCAACACATTCGTATCACAAATGTTCTCGCCAGAGGGTACAGCATCCAATACTAGGGAATACAAGAACTCCCCAGCCGTTGGGAAAACGAATGGCGTGATTACTTTTCATTGTTATCCCAAGTTCGAGGCTATGTGTGTTTGGAAACAATCTTGCCTTGTCCTACGCAAAATTCACAACTCTTCCAACGCACACGCGCACGCATGATCAACAATGTGTTATACTCCCCATACTTGTGTTTTTTTTTATTTGGCAACATTGCTTGCACGTGTGTCGTGCCTTTCTGACAATACAGGGAGAATTCAAAAACAAAATGAGAGTAGACGCTCAGAAGCTTCTCGAATGTGGTATGCAGTAATAATAAAGAGGTTTTTCTTATTGATTTTTAGCTTTTCATAAAAGTGCAGTGCTGTGCTCGTTTGGGACAGCCGTTCCGCGATGGAATTCGGGACAATTGAAAGCTAGCCGGATTGTCGTTATGAGTGATCGAGTACCTTGAAACCCTGAAGTTGAAAACAAGTGTTTTTCGTGCCTAACCTCCTCTATAGTTCGGTAAACTCCTGACGTCAAAGTGTAAGAGTCCAATCGTACTATGTATGAGTTACAAAACTCAAAGCAACGAATAAAAAAATAAAAGAAAACAGAGCATCATCGACAAATGGAAATTAAAGTGATACATATCGGAGCAGCGTAAAAGTGAAAACCTTTGAGGGGCGCGCGGTTAAGGTACGCCTGCGTATGGCGAGAGTGGAAACTTAGTGAAATTGATGTTTGCAACGAAACAGGAAACAGACACA
>NW_026458136.1:0-1329 GCF_943734635.1 Anopheles cruzii | reverse complement strand
CGTCGTTGGCTATCAGGATTCCTTCGCGTTTAGGTTTATTTCTCTGACATCTGGCGACATCTTCGAGGTTCCGCAGAAAAATGCACGTTTTCTCCTTTTTTTTTTTTTATTTTTTTAACACCTTCATATGAATTTCATGTAAGCTTCTTTCTCATTCGTGCGTCAGTTTCGATTTCTTATTATCTCGGCGTTTTCTTATGCCGGTTGGATGCCGGTGTGATGAGATGTTGTAACTTTTCAAATCCCATACGAGTTGTTCAATGTGAACTATGATTATCACAGAAACGGAATTCAATTCAGCCGTATTTTTCAAGAAATGTATTACACTGGTTTTGTTCAACTTCGTTTATTTCTTTCAATATTCGTGACGCTGCACGGTCGCCATGTAATAAGTTTGACAATATTCTTTATTTAAATAACCTTCGTCTTCAACTCCCGTTTTCTGACTGACTCGCAATCTTCTTAAACAATACCTATATACCTATCTTAGCCTACTTAGAAGAATATTCGCTACACTTTGACCCATTAAGAAGTCTGCTCGTTTTTATGTCTTAGCATCAGCGTAGCAGTTGTGTTCCCGCAACACCAGCGAAGGACTCATGCAGGGTGGCTCAACAGGACTTGCCATTTATGTGGCCAAGTATCGAATTGAATGAGAGATGAGAAACTTTCCGCACTCGCGGCACCAACTAAATCAATACTGTGGCAACGGTGGAAATGCGCAACGAGTGATGCTTGTTGGTTGTTTGGATCGAATTTCATTAACTTTCTTTCAGTGAAACAACACTTTTTGAGGATGTGGCTGAAGCTGAAAATTTTTACAGATCACGCTAAACGCTAAATTACCATCCGTCACACGATAACAACGCGGTTTGCGGTTACAATTGTTAGTGAAAGCTACTTGGAGCGTTATAATTTCAAAGTCACTCTTTTATACGCAGATTGTACGTCTGAAGATACCGTTTTTTGCCGGCTTTAGGGCTGTCTCTTTCTTTCCCTGTCTCTCAAATTCAGCTCCTTTCCCCGAGTTTGCTCCTTACTCCAACGGCACAGCATCCAGTCAGCTGTAGATTAATTCGTTTCCAACGAAACTTTCCCGTCGGAGTTGGAGGATGGCCCGAGCCCGAACCACATAATGCCCCGGTCCCGGTGCGTCCTTATGCTTGGTCCTTAAACCTTTCAAGGCGCCCCGGGTTTTATTGCTTTATTTATGCCGCCGGGCAAAAAGTGTTTTAAAACTACTTTCGCGCGGACAGAGCGGACGTGCCGCGGAAAGTGTTGCGGTGCCTTTTTTCTGGTCGGAAACCCGGGGTGGGAGTTTGTTAGTAG
>NW_026458135.1:0-1329 GCF_943734635.1 Anopheles cruzii | reverse complement strand
CGAAATGGCCGCGTCGCGCGTTCGCTTTTGGGAAAACTTTCCACCAGGCGGCGACGGAAGCGGCGGCGGCGATGTTCTCGTCCCTTGTCACACCAACAAGTGAGGCTCCCAGTTCGCGCCAGGACATTCAAAATTTCACGTCACCCACTCACAGCACCAGAAGGCTGAGGTTTTCCACAGCCTTTCCCGGCCTTTATGTTTGCTCTACCACCCGCGGGCCGACCCAGGGACGATGTTTTTCGTCGCTCGCTCGTCCCAGACAGCCAGCCCGGCCCGGCCAGGCAGAACGGAACTAGTAGAAGACGAAGGGTCTCATTTGGTGTTTTGCAACGGTCGAGTGGCCCGCAGAAGGAAGTCCGTGGTAAACCGTGCGGAACCGTGACTCCGTGGGTGATGGGGGGGGTTTCGGACATTTTCGGGCTTGCTGGCTTTCTGCTGGCTGGCCCGGGGGCTTTCGGTTGGCCGTGCCTCTCTTGGTCGTCCCTTTAATGTTGCTCCTTTTATGCCGGGCGTACCACACTTAGCCACCCGGCCACCGGGCGGTGACATAAACGCGGGCGCTACCGAAATGGATGGCTGGTCCGTGTGGATCCCTCCCGGAGCAGCTCACTGGCAGCGCCGTGCGTTCGCGCGCCATACGCGGTGTCCTTTTGCGACGCCCGCGACACGATCGGATGATGCCGGGTGGGGGCGGTGTGGTATGCGGTTGCCATCATTCTCCCACGTGGTTTCGGTTGCTGGAAGCCAGAATGCCACGCCATCGGGACCATCTGAGGCCCGTCGACACACACACCCGCAGAGCCACGGGCGTCGGTCATTTGCTGCGTCGCCGATTCCGACGACCGTCCGCCCGCCCGGTCGCCTCCTGGAATGTTACGCATTCGCTTGATTGCGATTACGAGCGGCAATGCCGAGGGCGCATTCGCTGCTGTGTGGAATGCCTGAATTGTTGCAAAAGAAGCGGCATTTTATTTGTGTATATTTGTGCGGATAGGATCAGTGGTGTCACCCGGGGAAAGGGGTTCACTCTGCCGCCCAAGGTCACGGGCGAACGGAGTCCCTTTGCCACTCTGCCATAACTTTGCGAACTTGTGCGGCGTGTCGCGTGGTCGGATGGGCGCTGTGCCCGTTTGTTGCAGAGAGAACGAGTGGTGCCTAATGGGTTTCATAAAGAGCAGAAGGAACGGCCGGCGGTATGGGTTAGATTAACTTCCCCCACACTGGCTGGCTGGCTGGAGGCTGGAGCGTCAAGGACACTCCAGCGGGGGGGGCTCTGTCTTTTGGGGGGGACCAACTTTTCCAACTTCGACCGTTAATCCGTAATAAAGT
>NW_026458134.1:0-1329 GCF_943734635.1 Anopheles cruzii | reverse complement strand
GTACAATATCCGGCTATTGATTGTATAAACGTGTCATGCAGTATTTTCAGTTTGCAGCTTTTCGTCAGTGACCTCTTGTTTGCGCGTATAGTTCCAACCAACTTAGCCTTATTGCCAAAGGAATACTTGTAAAAAAGTGATCGGTTGTTACAGTTCGTCCCCTCATGGAACATGGTATGGTATATCCCCTTTTTTTGTATGCTCGCTGTTGGGCTTCCAAGTTGCTCCGGTAGTTCTTTATCAGTTCGGTTCTCTTTCCATCGAAGTCGCGAAAATGTGGTTGTTAATCAGCCCTTTGAACATTTTCAAGTCTACCAACTAACCGTTGTTCCATATTCTCATTTCGATCATCGATCTGTTTGCTCAACAAGGTTTCGTGCTTTAGCGCTTCATACATTTATACGAAACCTTTCAACCAACCAACCATGATGTACCACGTTCAATGTTCTCGTGTGCATTCACTTTTCCGAAACTGGCCATAACCCAGAATGCCTTGAACTAGCTAGTTGCTCGCGAGGTACGCCCGATTGCCGAAGAAAGGTCCTGTTCAAAGTACTGCTTAGATTCCCGTTCATAATGTTCATAATAGTTATAATAAAAAGAAGATCGCGGTTGTTATAAGAACGCGGATTATTTAATAGCTGTTGTTGGTGAAAAAAATAATAATTAAAAAGAACGAGCGTAAAATCTAAACTCATCAAATGTGTGACATGAACAGTGATGGCGAATACCAAATCGAAGAGCACCTCGGGTTCGCGGCTTCAAACTCCGGATAAGTTGACATTATTCGTGCATTGTTAAACAAGACTGCTTGGAGAAATTGAGAGTTTCGTTGCGGCACGAAGCTGGAATCAATATGTGATGTGTACCAGGGCGTGGAAGAATTGGCGGCGCACGTTCAAAGTGTTCATGCAACAATTCAACAACAACAGTGTTCCTGCAACCATTCAAGCTATTCTGCCACATTTTCGGTGAGTGTTAAGTATTAAGTATTTAGATATTGTTCGATCTTTTCGCGATTGATTATGATACGTTATATCTGTTGAGTCGCGATCAACAAATAATACACGTAAAAACAGTTTTGCCAATCGGCTTCGTTATTTCTTCTTAAATACACGAACGCACGAACAAACTTTATTTCACGGCTATATCTCTTTCTAAGTCCACTTCCAGATCGCTACTGAATCATTTTCTCCCTCACCTTCAATATATATCCTCGGGTTTTTGCGCCCCCTGTCTTTTGGTCTACTACTTTGTTGTCAACCTAGATTCCAGGAATTTTTCACTTCCGCATACGCTTTCCTAGAATGCTAGTTGCAACATTGTATG
>NW_026458133.1:0-1330 GCF_943734635.1 Anopheles cruzii | reverse complement strand
ACGGTGCGCCGGTGGGTTTTGTTTGCTAACACGCTCCTTCGAACACGCTGCTTGGCGGACTCCACCAGTTTTGATCGGGTTCCAAAGTGTCTGATGCGCCTAGTACGATTCCGACTGCACAGTTAATGGTCCTCAACGCGCCGTCAACGGGCCGCTGTAAGGGGGTTACGTAAAAGTTTGTCTAATTTAACTACATTTTTATGGTAATGGAAATAACCTAACGGGTTCAAGTGATTGCCCGGCTATGCTGAAAACTCCTTCATATTTCCCAACTTTACTCGTAAACTGCACGGTTCGATTGCGTAGACTTTCCACCGGCCGAGTGAGCATCAGCATCCGTGTACATCCTGTGCTGTTTTGCATCACCACCTGAGTCATCTCCAGCTGTCGATCCGGCGCTACCCGCACCGAAATGCGCCCAAAATGGACCGGCTTCACTTCTGAGGTCCTCCTTGAAAGCTTCGCAAACTACTAATTACACTTTCGAAACAACCTGCCAGACGCAACCAGACTGCATCGAGTGTTGATAGAAAAAAATGAGTGCTGTTCAGCGAAACTCGGGATAACGATGAACAAAACAAAAAATGTGAAACCTTACGATGCTTCTGCCATGTAGCCGGGAAATGTACTAAACACTATAGGAAGCTTAGAAGAAAGCGGAACAGCGTCTGAGGTCCGAAACAGTTGGAAAATTTTCTGCTCGAAACATTTGTTGCGCTTCAACTTGTTTGAAAAAGCTGGATCAACCACTTCCCTCGTCCAGCTTCGTGGAGTGGGGAATATAAACAGAATGTGACATTCAACCGTACCTACGTCGGTATCGTCATAAACTTATCGATAAACCTCAGCTAGTCTGGCTCGTCCGCAGATCATCCGTCTGCACTGCACCGATTAATCGATTACTCCGGGAATGGCGTCAGTTCAAAACCTGACAATGGACCAACTTCAGTGCTGCAAGTTTAAGTTTAATGAATAGACCCGATAACTAGTATAAAAATAAATACGGCCCGGTCCGTTCTACTAAAAAAAAAAAAACACTAGTATAAAACCTTTTACAACCCACTGTCTTTTGTTATACTTCGCTTAATTAATTGTCTGTCAATGCCAAATGTGGAGCAATTCATTTAATATTAATTGAAGCGTTTGGTTATACAGTGTTTAATTTTATTTTAAATACTAGCTGATCCCGGCGCGCGTTGCCACGCCTCATTTCATCCTCATTTCTCGATTATCCGACGTTTCAACGGACTTCCTGGTGACGTATCCGATCAGCTTCCCTTTGAATTTCCCGTTACTTCTACTTTTCAGACGATCGGGCTTCCCGGTGACG
>NW_026458132.1:0-1331 GCF_943734635.1 Anopheles cruzii | reverse complement strand
GTGCGTGAGCAATAGGACGGAAGTGGGTTTGTGTAGGTGCGCTGTACAAAACGGGACCGTGCAACCCTGGACATCTTCCTCCTGCGCTAGCAGTTTGTGTGAGTGCGCTGTCTTAACGGGACCCGCACAAACTAAACATATTCTTCCCGCGCAAGTGTGCCGTGCCGCGAGAAAAACTCTATTGCGCGAAGTGCATTTAAAAATCGTGTCTATGTGAAGTTTTTCTTGCAACTTGCGTTTTTTCGTGCATTGCAAACGTGCAAAAGAAGTTAACGAGTGTCAGCGTTAACTTGGGACATTGTGCGAGTGTGATTGCAAGTTCCAGTCCAGCAAAGCTGCCTCACGAGTAAACGGAACCCGGGACGATTATGTGGAGCGGCGTACGCGGGCGGTCATCGACATTATTGTGAGCCGGTGCCGTGAGAATCTGCGACGTCGAGCTGTGCGAGTGCGCCGTTTGAAACGGGACCCGCCAGCCTTCTTCCCTCGCAAATGAGTGAAGCGACCGGCTCGAAAGCCGAAGCGCGAAGTCAAAAGTAAAAGTGAGACAGATTAGGATCAGCTGCACACCATCAGCTGCAGCAGATCACCACGAGGCCAGTGATGACCTCATGACCGAGGGTTATGGACCTCAACCCGATCCGCCGGTGCTACACGGCCCGGCTAGAACAGTCGGAGGAGCGAGAGAAGGAAAGACGGCCGGTGGAACCGGCCGAAACAGCGCATAGGAATCGAGCGTGTAGAGACCCATCCTTTGCGTGAGCAAAAGGGAAGTTTAAGTGCGTGAGTAAAAGGGCGGAAGTGGGTTTGTGTAGGTGCGCTGTGCTAAAAACGGGACCGTGCAACCCTGGACATCTTCCTCCTGCGCTAGCAGTTTGTGTGAGTGCGCTGTTTTAACGGGACCCGCACAAACTGAACATATTCTTCCCGCGCAAGTGGGTGAGTCGTGAGTGAAAGTGATGGAGAACGCGGATCATGCCCCGCAAGATACCAGTGTAAGCGTCGAGCTGTGCGAGTGCGCCGTTGAAACGGGACGCGCCAGCCATCTTCCCGCGCAGATTAGTGAAGGTGTCCGGCTCGAAAGCCGACGTGCGAAGTCCAGTGTGAAGAGGACAGATCATGATCAGCTGCGCGCCATGAAAAAAGCAGCAAATCACCACGAGGTCCGTGATGACCCTGAGGAGGGTCATGGACCTCATTCCAATCTGCTGGCCAGCTCGACGGCCCGGCTAGCCGATTCGGAAGAGCGTGAGAGAGAAAGACGGCCATTGGACCCGGCCGAAATAGCGTACCAGAGACGAGTGCTAGAACTGACGGCAGAGTTACGTGCG
>NW_026458131.1:0-1331 GCF_943734635.1 Anopheles cruzii | reverse complement strand
GCGGTCACTAGAGAGTACCGGAAACGGAGTCCGGCAAGGCCCGCCGTTGGAAAAATAATTATGAGCGCTCGAGAGAGAGAGAGAGAGAGGTGATGCAGAATCTTTTTTGCTGCGGCCCTCCCAAACACCCAACGCTGTTGAACCTGACTGCAATTTACAAAAGTCAATCGATTGGAACTCGCTTTGAACCCACCACAACCGCCGCCCGGTGGGGTCACTCTTTTTCCGAATCGTTCTATTCTCTCGCTGTTTTTTTCGCCGGAACTTTTCCACAGCTTTCACAGGTTTTCGATTGACCACGGACAGCCACTGGAAGCCAGTTTTGCTAATAATCGGAACATTGAAAGCCCTCGAAAGCGACCGGAAGTGAGCGAAAGCGATAAAACCTGTTTCGCTCGAGTAGGACGCTTCGAATTGCATCGCATGCCCAGCGATGGAAGGAAGATGTGTTTTGGCAACAAATCATTACAATGTTCTAATACTAAATTGTTCAAACATTTAAAAAACAAAACAATAAATAAAACAATTTTTTGCTGCATTGTGTTTCGTATATTTTCTTAACTCTTTCTTATCGTTAATTTATTTCGTTCGCGTCGATTCATTTTTATCGGTGAAATTAGCCCCGAGCCGACAGATTTTGCGCCAACGATTTTGTAACAGGAACCTAGATCCGATAAGAGGTAGCAGATCGGACCGATTAGAGCGATCGTCAAACACCATTCGTCTCTCTTGATCCGCCGAATCCATATCGCAACGTAGGCCGCAGATCGGGGCCGATTAGAGGGAAGAGTATGCGTTATCTACGGGAGCCATCCATCTCTCTCTTTCACGATCCAGCCAGGGTTGTAGCTCGCAGTGGTAATGAGGGTTCTAAATATTTGCGCCAAATTAATTAAATTTCGATAAGTAATAATCAGTTAATTATGTTGTTTCGATCGGTTCGATCCGTTTTGGTTTGACACGGATCGAGATGCGTCCACTTTCGTTCGGTGGTGCAATCGGCCGCAAAATGAACGATTGTAACAGGAGCCTATGCCAGATCGGAGGTAGCAGATCGGGCCGATCAGATCCGGAATGTGTGTACGTTATCACCGGACACCGTTCATCTCGCTCGGACTGCAGTGTTCAGCGATCCTTCATCTTCGGCGACCGACAAAACCGATCAGCCAGCCAGGGCTGTAGCTTAGAGGGGTTCCAAAATTACTCATTATGTTCGCGAAATTTGTTTTATTTCGGTAAATACTATTTAAGAATTGATACCATTTTTATGAGTTACATTGGTGAGTCTTGTCACACATCAAACATTTGTCACCTAATAAAAAAATGGCGGC
>NW_026458130.1:0-1331 GCF_943734635.1 Anopheles cruzii | reverse complement strand
CGTTGCTTACGAGCATCTATGGTTTACCCTGCTGTCGTTCGTTGTCGGCCATCTCTGCGTTGGAAAAGGATGGGTTGTTTTCGGGTGGTGCAGGGTCCTGGACGGTTCAGAGGTTCTAAAGGGACGATTAAGGGACATTTTGATTTTAGATTTATCGTCCGTTTGTGGTCATAGATGAATTTGCTAGAGCTAATGAAGAATTCACAAAAATTTATGCTCTTTCTCCGCTCGTAAAATCACGAACAATTCGAAATATTGTAAACTAACCGATGAAGAACATCGAATGATCATCAATAGAGGCCAATCTAAAACAAGAATGGTTTTTTAATATTGGCATATTTTTTGAAGCATCCCTCATTGTGCTAGAAAGCTGGAGCTCTGGAGTGATGAATTTTTGGTTTAACTCAACTGTCAAAAGAGGAGTTTCCACTATATGAGAGCTAAGGCAAGATTAGGAAACAAATTACTACGGCGCTGTGTTCCAGGGCCTTTACTTGGTCATTATGACATTATGAAAATCATTCAAGAAGGAACAAGTCTTAATGGTGTAATGAAGATTTCACGATATGCTATCAAGATATATTCGATTTTCGATATCAAGGCTCGAGTGGTCTGAAAAGACCCCACTATGTTTGATTAAAATTGTTCTTCTGTAGCCCTTCTGATCCCTAAGTAGACCAAAACTATCATTTGCACGTCTGATGCGTTTGATTGATTAGTGAGTGGCTAAAGTAATTCTTTTCGCCGTCGTATTTCGTAGAATCTTTCGTGTTCTTGAGTCTAGCCTTCTTTGAGCTATCGCCTGTCGGTAGTGGAGCCAGATGTTGTCCACCAGTGGTAATGGCTTCACACTTGCAGTCTCTCTTGCAGAGACGATTGAGTCATTTGGCACTTCTAGACGCCAACACGAGACAACACGTTTTTGCACTGTTTTTCTTTCGCGCTGAAAATTGCCCGAAAATAATATCGCTCAAAGGACGCAACGTGGCCCGAGCAATGGAGGCGACGTGCCGACTGCCAAATCTGAGATCGAACGCAAAAAATACGCTCGCTCCCTCACTTTTGTTCGCTCGGCTCCGTAAATTAGCGATACAGCCGATTTACATGATTGATTTACCCAACCAACCGGTTAGGTCGAGGTCGCTTCACAGTCGAACGACGACGTGCCGTTGCCGATGGGCAGCAACGATGGGCAATGGCGGGCACCGAAACAGAGACCGTAACCGGAAGGAGTACTCGATTAAATCGAACGCTGAAGTTGCGGGGGCCGAGTCGATGACCTGTACCACCACCACCACCACAAGACGACGCGACGCATAATTACTGTGGCA
>NW_026458129.1:0-1331 GCF_943734635.1 Anopheles cruzii | reverse complement strand
GTGCGTGAGCAATAGGACGGAAGTGGGTTTGTGTAGGTGCGCTGTACAAAACGGGACCGTGCAACCCTGGACATCTTCCTCCTGCGCTAGCAGTTTGTGTGAGTGCGCTGTCTTAACGGGACCCGCACAAACTAAACATATTCTTCCCGCGCAAGTGTGCCGTGCCGCGAGAAAAACTCTATTGCGCGAAGTGCATTTAAAAATCGTGTCTATGTGAAGTTTTTCTTGCAACTTGCGTTTTTTCGTGCATTGCAAACGTGCAAAAGAAGTTAACGAGTGTCAGCGTTAACTTGGGACATTGTGCGAGTGTGATTGCAAGTTCCAGTCCAGCAAAGCTGCCTCACGAGTAAACGGAACCCGGGACGATTATGTGGAGCGGCGTACGCGGGCGGTCATCGACATTATTGTGAGCCGGTGCCGTGAGAATCTGCGACGTCGAGCTGTGCGAGTGCGCCGTTTGAAACGGGACCCGCCAGCCTTCTTCCCTCGCAAATGAGTGAAGCGACCGGCTCGAAAGCCGAAGCGCGAAGTCAAAAGTAAAAGTGAGACAGATTAGGATCAGCTGCACACCATCAGCTGCAGCAGATCACCACGAGGCCAGTGATGACCTCATGACCGAGGGTTATGGACCTCAACCCGATCCGCCGGTGCTACACGGCCCGGCTAGAACAGTCGGAGGAGCGAGAGAAGGAAAGACGGCCGGTGGAACCGGCCGAAACAGCGCATAGGAATCGAGCGTGTAGAGACCCATCCTTTGCGTGAGCAAAAGGGAAGTTTAAGTGCGTGAGTAAAAGGGCGGAAGTGGGTTTGTGTAGGTGCGCTGTGCTAAAAACGGGACCGTGCAACCCTGGACATCTTCCTCCTGCGCTAGCAGTTTGTGTGAGTGCGCTGTTTTAACGGGACCCGCACAAACTGAACATATTCTTCCCGCGCAAGTGGGTGAGTCGTGAGTGAAAGTGATGGAGAACGCGGATCATGCCCCGCAAGATACCAGTGTAAGCGTCGAGCTGTGCGAGTGCGCCGTTGAAACGGGACGCGCCAGCCATCTTCCCGCGCAGATTAGTGAAGGTGTCCGGCTCGAAAGCCGACGTGCGAAGTCCAGTGTGAAGAGGACAGATCATGATCAGCTGCGCGCCATGAAAAAAGCAGCAAATCACCACGAGGTCCGTGATGACCCTGAGGAGGGTCATGGACCTCATTCCAATCTGCTGGCCAGCTCGACGGCCCGGCTAGCCGATTCGGAAGAGCGTGAGAGAGAAAGACGGCCATTGGACCCGGCCGAAATAGCGTACCAGAGACGAGTGCTAGAACTGACGGCAGAGTTACGTGCG
>NW_026458128.1:0-1331 GCF_943734635.1 Anopheles cruzii | reverse complement strand
CAGAGCAAGAGAAATCTTCTGCGCTCCGGAGAGTGGACCCTCCCTTTCAAGTGGGGACATCATGCATTGTCTAACACTTTAAGGGATGGCGACCGTTGTAAAAGGAGAGAAGCTAGATGCCATGGTTCTGGGAAGTTTGCCCCCATGCCCCCTCTCGTTGATTTTTTTTAAATTTTGTAATTATCGATAGATAAATCCGTCCTTCTCAAACCTATGCAGGGGTAAGAGGTGGGACTTATCATCATCATCATCAATGACAACTCCATCCTCACAGTCAAAGTTAAAAATGTCTTTTAAGTAGGCGATGTCGCGAGAGCAACGCAACGACGGCCTTCCCGCGCCGAGCTCGGGGCACGACCGTAGAAGATAATCTATTTCGGCGAGGCCAGAATGTCCTTTGGGAATGTCACCATACTTTTGCACAAAAATGTCCGGAATCATCCTCGGATCAACTTACACTCTTAATTTCCTCTGCCAAAGAGGAGTGTATATTTAAAAGTGAACTGTAGGATTCTGGAATGTTGGCACATTGAGTTTGTTTGAGGAGCACTATGGTGTTGTTATTGAGGAGCACTATGGTGAGCCTGAAAAGATGCAAAGTCCCGGTAAAAGCTGATAATTCGGGATTTGGAGCGTCCTTGCTCTAATTATTGCGTGCTGCAATTATTGATCAACGAAGGGTTACTAACTGTCGAGCGTATGAGGACGCGAAAAGGAACAACGCTTTCAACGCATGAATACAGAAAAAAAGCAGAATGTTGCATCCGAATGCGTTTTTGTTCCATGGTTGGCGAATGCGGCACCCATTGTGCACAAAGCTTTCTTTTATTATTTCTTTTATCAGATTCTGGTCGTTTCATGGCCAAACTTTTCTTCAAACGCATACATTTTTGTTAATATCGTTATCAATTAATAATTACATTTGGTTTTAACAACTCAAAGTACACCAGGTCTTTCATATCCCACCATAGCATAACTTTTGCACAGTCATATTTCGTTTTGATGCGATGAACTTTATTCGCCAGGCTGTACCCAGGCGTTTTTGCGTCCAGGATTCTAGTAAAAAATTCACTTTTCATCGCCAGTTCATGATTCGGTGCAAGAACTCCTTTCTTTTCTGCCGTGCACGCAGTAATTCGCAAATGGTTTTCCTTCTTTCAGTGTCTCTTCCTTCTTTTAATTAATGTGGAACCCAATAATACATTTTTCTTATCATTCCCATGGCACTCAGGCGATGGGAAACTGTTGTACGGCTTACTCCTAACATTTCTGAAAACTCTTTAAGCGTCTGACGCGCATCCTGATGGAGCAATGTTGCCAATACTTCATCA
>NW_026458127.1:0-1331 GCF_943734635.1 Anopheles cruzii | reverse complement strand
GGGATGCTGCAACTGGCCGCGTTGGTGAGAAGTGTGCAGAAGGCTGAAGGGCTTAGGTTATTTGGGTCGAGATTGGAAGAAATAGCTGATTGGTAAAGGGACCAGTCAGCTCTTTCATAGATCCATCTGGGTCGGAGGCTGGTGGTGGAATGGTTGTTTGGGGAGGAGAGGTGGATGATGATGGGGAAGTGGTCACTGCCGTGTAGGTCAGATTCTACTTCTAGGGAGAGTTTTGGAATTAGGTCTAGGGAGGCTACGCAGAGATCAAGTGTGGTATTGGTGTTGTTTGTCGGGGAGATGAAAGTGGGCTTGCTGTTATATATTGGGGTTATGTGGCTGATGTTGAAGATTGGTTGAAATGTTTTTCCCTTGAGGTTGGTGTACTGGTGGCCCCATGCTCTGTGGTGCGCATTGAAGTCGCCAAGCAGAATTATGGGGGGAGGGAGCTGGGCAAGAAGGTCGGTGAGCTTATTGTTTAGATCATTCGGTGTTAGTTTGTGAGGGAGGTATAGGCAAACTATTGTTGACTCTATTGGGGCTAGTGCCCTGATGGCTAAAGCTGGAAGTGTGGTATTGAGTGGGATTTCGTTGTAGGGACAGGTGTCATGTATGCCGAGGCTTACTGTGTGGTGTATGTTGGTGAAGTGTTTGTGGGTCCATTCAAAGTCCTTCAGGGGACTTGATTTGAGCCTATTATCATTAATATTTAGGACTTCTTGGAGAGCGATGATTCGTGGTTGGTGTTTGTGTATTAGTATTTTTAGTTCATCAAGGTTTGTATTAAAACCCCTGATGTTCCATGACATTGCTAGCTTGCGTGTTGTTATGTTTGTATTGTTAATTGCTTGGTGAGTTGTGTCTGTCATTGTGAGGCTTGGGGAGTTGATGTGGGGGTTTTTGGGTTTGGAGACATTTATTTGTTAGGGGTGGGTCTTTTGGCGGAAGGTTTTACTTTGTTAGGTTTTTTGGGACTTAGTCCCTCGCCTTCCGAGGAGGACGGTGCTGGTCTCTTGGCCAGCCCAGGCTCGGAGTGCATCTCTGCATCCGGCTGCCTGCACTCCGACTCGGCTTCGGAGTCAGAGCTGGTGGGGGAGGAGGTGGAAGGGGTGGAGGATTGGGAATGCGTCGGGGAGGAGGCGGGGGTTGAAGAGGGTGTAATCATGGGGGTTTTTTTATTCTTTTCTAGCTCGTTGTTACGCGCGCGTAGCTGAGCATTTTCTGTTTTGAGTTCGCTAATTTGTGCCAACATTAGTTCCTGTTGTTTTAGAATTTTGTCAAGGGTATTTTGGAGTTGGTTAGTTTGGTCTTGTTCTTTGTTGTGTTTTTCGGTG
>NW_026458126.1:0-1333 GCF_943734635.1 Anopheles cruzii | reverse complement strand
CCGTGCGTGCCTTGATGTGAGGGCATTTCGCCAGCCACGTCCGGAGCGCGGCCAGATCTTCATCCAACCTTTCCGGTTTCTCAAAAAGCTCGTCGGCGGCTTTCTTTGCCAACTCGGCAGACAGGGGCCTAAGGTTCGGCATTATCGGGTAAGTGTGGTGAGCTACGTGGAAGAGATAGTGAACCGGTAGGATTAGAAAACTTTTTCACGCAAAGGTCACACCAGATTTTTAAAGGTTACACCGATTATCGGATCTTCTAGAGCAGGTTAAGACTCTGTAAGCATCCACCCTGCGGAATGGTGGCTACCGTAAAACTGGATCAACTAGAACCCGGATACGACGCTTGACTGGCTTGCGGTGTCTCCCATCCAACCGAATCAGTTGTTATCGATCAGAGTTCGTCGTCGTTGTTGTCTTTGCGCGATTAAATTATTGATCTTTTGTGGCGCAGATAAGATAAAGCCGTTCCTTTTACGGTTTTCTTGCATTGGGATGTTTATTCTGACATTTCGCTTGGCATTTGGCAATGTTCAATCAGTGTCTGAAGCGGTTCAGTTGTGAAACGGAGAGTTTGAGCAAATTTATGGCTGGCGCTTTACCAGAGTAGGCGATCATAAATATTATCCAACGGTTGTTCAGCTCAGTCAGAAAAAACCTAACTGAGCACAGCTCCATATGGTTCCACGGTTGAAGCCACACCAGGTTCTAGAGCTCAGTCCACTTCGAGCTTCCGGAAGGAACCCTCCAATCCGAACAGGGTCTCTGCATTCTTCGGCCGCCCCGGTCGCTTCTTTTCATCCGTACCGTACTGCTCTTCCTCTTGGAAGTACTCTTTGTAGCTTAGCACCTTTTTAGCCCAGGCATTCACAAGATCCTGGATTGGACCCGCATCACCGCCGTACTCAGCTGGCAGCATACTCTTCGGTATGTGCTCATATAGTGAATCCAGATTGCTCCCGTGGACGTGTAGCTATGATTCAAGGCAGAAATATCAGACTCCAGGATATCTGGACTTTAATGGTCCTGAAACTCACCCGAGATCGGTTCTTTTCATTGAGGAAGTTCTTGAACATGTTGTACACCAACTCGAAACCGCTCGGCGTGTTAACGTAGTGGAAGCCCTTCTGACGCAACGGGGATCCTTCCTGGCTCCACATGGTCATCTTCTTCACGAAAGAGGGATTGAACTGCAGGAAGTGAGCCATGCCAGTGTTGGCAAGATCCAGGATTCCCATCTACGAGAAAAAAAAACGCATAATGAACTACTGTACGCTGTACATAAGATCAAAACGTAGACCAATCCACCCATTACCTGTCCCGCTATAATCAGAT
>NW_026458125.1:0-1333 GCF_943734635.1 Anopheles cruzii | reverse complement strand
ATCTGATTATAGCGGGACAGGTAATGGGTGGATTGGTCTACGTTTTGATCTTATGTACAGCGTACAGTAGTTCATTATGCGTTTTTTTTTCTCGTAGATGGGAATCCTGGATCTTGCCAACACTGGCATGGCTCACTTCCTGCAGTTCAATCCCTCTTTCGTGAAGAAGATGACCATGTGGAGCCAGGAAGGATCCCCGTTGCGTCAGAAGGGCTTCCACTACGTTAACACGCCGAGCGGTTTCGAGTTGGTGTACAACATGTTCAAGAACTTCCTCAATGAAAAGAACCGATCTCGGGTGAGTTTCAGGACCATTAAAGTCCAGATATCCTGGAGTCTGATATTTCTGCCTTGAATCATAGCTACACGTCCACGGGAGCAATCTGGATTCACTATATGAGCACATACCGAAGAGTATGCTGCCAGCTGAGTACGGCGGTGATGCGGGTCCAATCCAGGATCTTGTGAATGCCTGGGCTAAAAAGGTGCTAAGCTACAAAGAGTACTTCCAAGAGGAAGAGCAGTACGGTACGGATGAAAAGAAGCGACCGGGGCGGCCGAAGAATGCAGAGACCCTGTTCGGATTGGAGGGTTCCTTCCGGAAGCTCGAAGTGGACTGAGCTCTAGAACCTGGTGTGGCTTCAACCGTGGAACCATATGGAGCTGTGCTCAGTTAGGTTTTTTCTGACTGAGCTGAACAACCGTTGGATAATATTTATGATCGCCTACTCTGGTAAAGCGCCAGCCATAAATTTGCTCAAACTCTCCGTTTCACAACTGAACCGCTTCAGACACTGATTGAACATTGCCAAATGCCAAGCGAAATGTCAGAATAAACATCCCAATGCAAGAAAACCGTAAAAGGAACGGCTTTATCTTATCTGCGCCACAAAAGATCAATAATTTAATCGCGCAAAGACAACAACGACGACGAACTCTGATCGATAACAACTGATTCGGTTGGATGGGAGACACCGCAAGCCAGTCAAGCGTCGTATCCGGGTTCTAGTTGATCCAGTTTTACGGTAGCCACCATTCCGCAGGGTGGATGCTTACAGAGTCTTAACCTGCTCTAGAAGATCCGATAATCGGTGTAACCTTTAAAAATCTGGTGTGACCTTTGCGTGAAAAAGTTTTCTAATCCTACCGGTTCACTATCTCTTCCACGTAGCTCACCACACTTACCCGATAATGCCGAACCTTAGGCCCCTGTCTGCCGAGTTGGCAAAGAAAGCCGCCGACGAGCTTTTTGAGAAACCGGAAAGGTTGGATGAAGATCTGGCCGCGCTCCGGACGTGGCTGGCGAAATGCCCTCACATCAAGGCACGCACGG
>NW_026458124.1:0-1333 GCF_943734635.1 Anopheles cruzii | reverse complement strand
TAGCGACAGCCCCTCCAGCTCCAGTGAAGGAAGCAAAACGTGAATCTGCCTTACGCTAAGGGCATTGGGAAATAACGACGACGGTGCGGACGGCAATGATGAGGCGCAGCATAAACTACGGTGCGATGTTCGGCCAACGGGTGGGTGCGCTCCTGTGGCATCCTCCTTCGCGGGGAACTTTTAAGCTTATGCTTTCTAATTTCCATTTACTTCGGATCCACAGGGAAGCGGTTCAGTGCGGGACTCAGAGATCGAATTTGAGATGATAAACCAAAGAGAAACGAAACGAAAAACGAGGTTCGTCTCTTGACCACCTGTTGATGTTCTGTGTTTACGCGCGCTCTCAGTGCTCTCAGCAACCCCACGCACGGCTGTCGCAGCAGCTCCTTCGGGTCGCGCCGAGTGCAAGTGCTTGAACTTTCGAGTGGCAGTCAAAGGGCAAACTCTCGGGAGGAAAACAAAAACAAAATTAATAATAAAAGCAACCGGCCGAGGGCGAGGCAAACAATGGGATGCCCTTCCGCTTCTTGGGGTTTCGGTGTGCTGACGTTTGTGTGACTTATGGTTGTTTTGTGTTTTCTTTGCGCTTGGAGTGTTTCTGGTTTGTGTACACGTTTTCGAGAAACAAATCGAATTGGAAGCCCTGGCCAATGACGGAACTTGGTTGAGTTGTTCTGGTGCAGAGCACCCGACCATCGTCACGTCGGTGGTTCCAACGGTTAATAAAAGTGAATGATTACACAACACAGCACAACGGCAGGTAGTGTGTGCGTTCCAAAGGACATGGTGCAAATTGAACCAAAATTCAATCAACTGCCGCCCGCGGATTGCATATTCAGTGGCTGAGATTGGCTCGAACGTTGATAGCCGGTGACAAACGGTGATGAAGCATCTCCGTGCGCCTAAACATTCGTCTTTTCGACGAAGAGCTCGTCACGAGCATCACTCGGTTGGGCGTGAACATCTTCGGGGCCGGTGTGAACATTCAGCCGTTCATTCGACCAATTTTCCCGCGCAATGCACAACGAGAAGCGCATGGTAAAACGTAACTGCAGTCAAATAGCGCGCGGCATGCTGTCGAGCATTAATGCTGCAAGACATTGCATCGATCACAGTGCTATGTTGTGGGCAAGACCAAGGATGCCTAACGGATGACCCAAAATAATGATCCACTTTGTTTTCGCTAGACGCGATCCTTGGGCATTGATGGGCGAGCAACTTTCATTGGATCAGGACTCCGGATTCCGGTGCCCGGGAGATGAATCGACACTCTGACGAGCAGCCCGCAAAAAAACCTTTCCGATAGCGTTCGTAGAGCAAAAAAGGTGATGAA
>NW_026458123.1:0-1333 GCF_943734635.1 Anopheles cruzii | reverse complement strand
AGCCTGCTGGCCCGTAGGATGATTCTAATAAATAACAATAACAATAAAAAGGTTGAAGCGAATATGGGCAAAAATAAGAAACGGGAACCGGATGGTATATCCACTGTTCACGCTCTACACTTCAATAACCCGATAACTTCTGAAATGACGTTCCTTCTGTACGCAGGAAGCCCGAGCTTAAATAATAATCTTTAGACTTTAGTCATCCCATTATTAAACTGATCCGAATAATGACTAACTACGAACGTTGCAACAATACCAACCTCCTTTTTGAAATGAAACAAAAACTAGTTCTACCGTGACCGTAACAAGATTATGAATTTATAATCACCGTCCGTTTGGCCTGAAATTGGATTTCTGATGATCGTAAGATAAGAATCCTGTTTGTGAAAAATACTCCGTAAGCGATCTGAATTTGCTCTCAAGCACCGTCAGAGCAGCAGCAGTTTCGTTCGTTTTGCGATTTATTCTAATTTCGACCCAAACCCAACCATTCACTTCGGGGGCCCCGGAACCCGGGCCATTGGTTTCCGGCTGCTCCTTTCAGTGGCTCAGAAAGACCCGAAGAGGCGGCCTGCGAAGGGGAGCGGTGGTGGGATGCAATTTGTGTGCCCACATTGGACTTCCGACTCTACTCGCACTATGAGAAGTGATGGGAAAAGATTCAGCATGTAGCCTTTCAGCAGGAACACCCGAAACCGTTTCCACCGCCACCGCCGTTCGACGATAGCTTCCGGAATGGAAATGAGATTGTTTTTCTCCATCCTCGCCATCGATGGCGTCGGGGCCTTTCAAAGACTGTCTTCTCCATTGTATTTTCTCATTCCATTGTTTCTTTCTCTCTCGTTCTCGCTCTCTCGCTCTCTCTCTCTCTACGGTAGAAGGTACTGCTGAACGCACCGTTCCAGGATGGCAAGAAGCTGTTCACCTCGTACCACACGAAGACGAAACGACGCAACCAGCGCAAGGAGCAGTTCAAAGCCCTCTACCGGCGGCTGCAGGTGAAGAAGGTGATCCGCAAAAACTATCTCTACGATAAATCGAACCGAAGCCCTTCCGGTCCTTTGATGGCGCCGGGTGGTCCGCTGGCCGGCGGCCGGCGGAAGTACATCAAGAGCTACGAGCACAACAACCAAACCATCTCGCTGCTGACGGAGATTACGTTCTACGGCTGCGAGAAGCAAACGAAGAGCTGCATCGGGCAGGTCCACAACGGTCGGCCGTTCTACCGGTATCTGGGGCGCCACACGCCGCCCTGCTGCATGGAGAAGCTGAAGGCCACGTTTCGGCACGTTCGGGACGAGTTCGAGAACGTGGGCATCCGGTACTGGCT
>NW_026458122.1:0-1335 GCF_943734635.1 Anopheles cruzii | reverse complement strand
AGCTGCGATACAGGGACGAGCGTTACCGACTGCTCCTATCACCGGGGGCCCATTGCCTCTGGGGCGAAACAGAGTTCGCCGGGCCTGCTAGTTCAGTATAAATCGGGTTGTTTTCGAACAAATAGAACCAAATTAGTCTGTTGCCAGTTTGGTATCCGTTTGCTCTCCCATAGGAAGACAACGGATGGTAAATTGATTTTTGAAAAGGGAAGAAAGTTCTTCCCTTCCCCATCATGCTCAAAGTCTCTTAAATGATAGTAACCACAACAACAAATAAAAATGTTCCTGCAAGACTATGTGTCAGACGCCCTTGAACAAAGTAAGCCGAATCGGCCATTAAGTAGCCATTTCTATGATGTGTTTGCTTAGAACCATTCGTCAACAAAATATCGCAACGCACTCCGATCAAATTAAATTAGTAAGTAATAACAAAGGGTTTTCCTTTCTGTTTGTTAAATTTCTGATCCGTTTGCTAACACTTTGGTTCATAGTTGTCGACAAATTTGAGAAGGTTGTCGTCCGAATCGTTATCACACTAGTTCGCTTCTTTTTACAAGAGAAGCAAAGTTTTCAACATTTCTGACAGTAGATTCAAGATTTTAAGAAAAAGGTAAAGTGTTTTTCCTTCAAAGCGGATCAAAGAGAACGGAAACCCGCACTACTCTTCTCTTCGGTTGAATAATTTGGTAGACATAAAATCACGGTATTCACAATCGGAAGTATTGAGCTTCAGGACTTATTGGTCCACCAACTGGCGGCGCGGTGCCCAAAATCGGCGAGTCGGTGTGAGATCCCTTTCTAGGCGTTGCCCTTTCTCTTTTGCGTTCTCTTGCGGGGCTCGGGACGATCCTTTTCGCGGTCGGACCGCTGCGAGTTCGTCGGCTCCCCGCGCAGAGGCTACACTACTTACCGGATTCGTTTACGCCTAACGGCCAACGGTACGCTCCGTTCGTCACTGTATAAATCCGCCGGCCCTAATCCACCGCGGCCCTGGGATCATCCCGTTCGGTAAGGTGCGAAAAATAGAATATTTTAGTGAAGTAAAGTTTTGTAAAGTGGATATCTGCAAAAGAAGTCAATGGTTACTCGATAACGTGGAGGCACTCTTTTCAGTATTAGCGTATCAAAGTTCAAAGGATTTCAGTTATACTGGGGTATTCATTTCGTTAATTTTCACATCTGCATCTTTGGAGAATTTAAAAAGTAACATTTGCCAAGCTATGACCGAGGTAACACCCGTAATATGCATAAAGTTCATTGAAAATTATCTTACCAGAATCGACTGTTGCCACAGATCCCGAGGCGGCCATCTGAACGATATTGTGTTTCACGCAT
>NW_026458121.1:0-1335 GCF_943734635.1 Anopheles cruzii | reverse complement strand
AGCTGCGATACAGGGACGAGCGTTACCGACTGCTCCTATCACCGGGGGCCCATTGCCTCTGGGGCGAAACAGAGTTCGCCGGGCCTGCTAGTTCAGTATAAATCGGGTTGTTTTCGAACAAATAGAACCAAATTAGTCTGTTGCCAGTTTGGTATCCGTTTGCTCTCCCATAGGAAGACAACGGATGGTAAATTGATTTTTGAAAAGGGAAGAAAGTTCTTCCCTTCCCCATCATGCTCAAAGTCTCTTAAATGATAGTAACCACAACAACAAATAAAAATGTTCCTGCAAGACTATGTGTCAGACGCCCTTGAACAAAGTAAGCCGAATCGGCCATTAAGTAGCCATTTCTATGATGTGTTTGCTTAGAACCATTCGTCAACAAAATATCGCAACGCACTCCGATCAAATTAAATTAGTAAGTAATAACAAAGGGTTTTCCTTTCTGTTTGTTAAATTTCTGATCCGTTTGCTAACACTTTGGTTCATAGTTGTCGACAAATTTGAGAAGGTTGTCGTCCGAATCGTTATCACACTAGTTCGCTTCTTTTTACAAGAGAAGCAAAGTTTTCAACATTTCTGACAGTAGATTCAAGATTTTAAGAAAAAGGTAAAGTGTTTTTCCTTCAAAGCGGATCAAAGAGAACGGAAACCCGCACTACTCTTCTCTTCGGTTGAATAATTTGGTAGACATAAAATCACGGTATTCACAATCGGAAGTATTGAGCTTCAGGACTTATTGGTCCACCAACTGGCGGCGCGGTGCCCAAAATCGGCGAGTCGGTGTGAGATCCCTTTCTAGGCGTTGCCCTTTCTCTTTTGCGTTCTCTTGCGGGGCTCGGGACGATCCTTTTCGCGGTCGGACCGCTGCGAGTTCGTCGGCTCCCCGCGCAGAGGCTACACTACTTACCGGATTCGTTTACGCCTAACGGCCAACGGTACGCTCCGTTCGTCACTGTATAAATCCGCCGGCCCTAATCCACCGCGGCCCTGGGATCATCCCGTTCGGTAAGGTGCGAAAAATAGAATATTTTAGTGAAGTAAAGTTTTGTAAAGTGGATATCTGCAAAAGAAGTCAATGGTTACTCGATAACGTGGAGGCACTCTTTTCAGTATTAGCGTATCAAAGTTCAAAGGATTTCAGTTATACTGGGGTATTCATTTCGTTAATTTTCACATCTGCATCTTTGGAGAATTTAAAAAGTAACATTTGCCAAGCTATGACCGAGGTAACACCCGTAATATGCATAAAGTTCATTGAAAATTATCTTACCAGAATCGACTGTTGCCACAGATCCCGAGGCGGCCATCTGAACGATATTGTGTTTCACGCAT
>NW_026458120.1:0-1336 GCF_943734635.1 Anopheles cruzii | reverse complement strand
TTGGAACGCCGCAGTTCATGCAATTGATTTGAAAACAGTTTAGAGAATATGCAGAAGATGCACGAATGTAGCCAAACCAAATAACCTGACGAACCGAAAAACCCTTACACGTGTTACTGCCTATCACAACAACAATAGGCTCGGTAAGCTTTTTTTGTGCACAAATGAGCCAAGTCAATTGTGCGCATGCCTTGGTAGTTGAACTTCCGTATCAGTGGTTGCCCATTGTTTACGGTGGCATTTTGTAGCGAATTAGTTGATATGGCACATTGTTAGCTGTCTGGAGGAGAAACGTGTTACTATATTTACATTTACCCAATTGTAAAACGTGCTTTTTGCCAGAATATTCTTCTGGGTGACCCACTTCATGCCCTTCTTAGCAAGCTCAGGGCCAGTATAAAAGGCGGGTTCAGTAAACTCAGTAGTCAGTAAGCAATTGCCCGAGTAACATTCAACAACAATTCCTACAAAACTAACAAACTTCGCCAATATGAAGTCGATCGTCGCTTTGGCTTTCCTCGTCGTGTGTGTGGCCGCTGTCAGCGCTGGTAAGTTGGTTGTTTGTTTCGTAAGGTTTGAATCATTTATTTAACTCTACTCTTCGGTTCTGTTATAGTCCAAAACTCCTACCATGATGGCACGCAACTCTCCCCGAAACCGTGCAACTTGGAGACCACCTATCGGTATCCTTACCGCGCCGATCTTGGCAACTTCCACTTTCACAGCAAAGCATACAGCCAACATGGCCTTCCTACTGGCCCCTTGGGCCGAGGCTGCAACTGTGGCGCTTGCAACACCTGCCTTGGACGCCTCGGCTATGGCCATGGATATGGCCACGGCGGATATGCCCACGGATATGGCTATGGGCACGGATATGCCCACGGATATGGCTATGGACACCATGTTCATGGACATGGTTGTCTCTGCGGCCATCGTCACCACGGTTACGGACCGTACTCGCTCGGCTATGGACCCAGCCATTAAATGTTCTTAATGAAGAACGTAGCACAAGAAGACCCGATGCTAGACGTCCGAAAAACATGCAACCTCTAAAATGAAGTCAATAAAAAATATTGTACAAAAAGCTCCGTTGTTAATTTTAATATTTACACACTTTTCATCAACTCCGCTTGCACCTTTCTGGTGCGCTTGATTCGCCAATCACAAAAAGAAGATTGTAAATAGATACAGTTGCCGACGACAATGCTGCAATGCAACCCCAGGAACTGCAACAGAAGCAAACTGCAGCGACACTCGTGAAGTTTGGCCAAACATTCTTAGAATGACGATTGGAACGCCGCAGTTCATGCAATTGATTTGAAAACAGTTTAGAGAA
>NW_026458119.1:0-1336 GCF_943734635.1 Anopheles cruzii | reverse complement strand
TTGGAACGCCGCAGTTCATGCAATTGATTTGAAAACAGTTTAGAGAATATGCAGAAGATGCACGAATGTAGCCAAACCAAATAACCTGACGAACCGAAAAACCCTTACACGTGTTACTGCCTATCACAACAACAATAGGCTCGGTAAGCTTTTTTTGTGCACAAATGAGCCAAGTCAATTGTGCGCATGCCTTGGTAGTTGAACTTCCGTATCAGTGGTTGCCCATTGTTTACGGTGGCATTTTGTAGCGAATTAGTTGATATGGCACATTGTTAGCTGTCTGGAGGAGAAACGTGTTACTATATTTACATTTACCCAATTGTAAAACGTGCTTTTTGCCAGAATATTCTTCTGGGTGACCCACTTCATGCCCTTCTTAGCAAGCTCAGGGCCAGTATAAAAGGCGGGTTCAGTAAACTCAGTAGTCAGTAAGCAATTGCCCGAGTAACATTCAACAACAATTCCTACAAAACTAACAAACTTCGCCAATATGAAGTCGATCGTCGCTTTGGCTTTCCTCGTCGTGTGTGTGGCCGCTGTCAGCGCTGGTAAGTTGGTTGTTTGTTTCGTAAGGTTTGAATCATTTATTTAACTCTACTCTTCGGTTCTGTTATAGTCCAAAACTCCTACCATGATGGCACGCAACTCTCCCCGAAACCGTGCAACTTGGAGACCACCTATCGGTATCCTTACCGCGCCGATCTTGGCAACTTCCACTTTCACAGCAAAGCATACAGCCAACATGGCCTTCCTACTGGCCCCTTGGGCCGAGGCTGCAACTGTGGCGCTTGCAACACCTGCCTTGGACGCCTCGGCTATGGCCATGGATATGGCCACGGCGGATATGCCCACGGATATGGCTATGGGCACGGATATGCCCACGGATATGGCTATGGACACCATGTTCATGGACATGGTTGTCTCTGCGGCCATCGTCACCACGGTTACGGACCGTACTCGCTCGGCTATGGACCCAGCCATTAAATGTTCTTAATGAAGAACGTAGCACAAGAAGACCCGATGCTAGACGTCCGAAAAACATGCAACCTCTAAAATGAAGTCAATAAAAAATATTGTACAAAAAGCTCCGTTGTTAATTTTAATATTTACACACTTTTCATCAACTCCGCTTGCACCTTTCTGGTGCGCTTGATTCGCCAATCACAAAAAGAAGATTGTAAATAGATACAGTTGCCGACGACAATGCTGCAATGCAACCCCAGGAACTGCAACAGAAGCAAACTGCAGCGACACTCGTGAAGTTTGGCCAAACATTCTTAGAATGACGATTGGAACGCCGCAGTTCATGCAATTGATTTGAAAACAGTTTAGAGAA
>NW_026458118.1:0-1337 GCF_943734635.1 Anopheles cruzii | reverse complement strand
GTTTGCGAGCATTTCTGCTTACGTTTGGCCCGCCGTTCGAAACGGTTTTAAATGAATGGCAAAAAATACTGCGAATCAATCACCAATCGATGTGGAACTCAATCGTTCGGTGCCCGAAAATGTTGCTCTCGCTGTGCTGATTGCTCCTGTATACCCGAGAGGCTCGTAGTGCGCCCAGATGATGATCATCGTCCATCGTCCTTACGCTTCGAAGTATGGATCATCGTCAGGATTTTTAGAAATTACACGTCAGTATCTGAATTGGGCAGGCTCTATGAATTCGGATCCCCTTGGGTGTCGATGAGTCTCGTAAGTAAAATTATGATCCAAAAGCAATACGGTAAACATCGCCACAATTTTGTACTATGAATTATGCCGGTACGGAGCAGATGGTGGAAATGATTGAAAATGATACGGTTGATTGTGTCAAGTGTTGAGCCTTTGGGCCACAACTTGCTCCAAACACAGTGTAGGCGTACTGCGTGCCAATGTTGGGGATTCAAGTATTGTGAAATGTTCCCAAAGAAAAAGGGCTTTCAGCGGAACCGCGCAGATTCCATTGTGAATAACTTAAGCGGTTATAATTTTGTGATTTCATATTGACTTCATACCTGCCAGGGCAGGACCGAGCCTAGAACGGTTGGGCTTCACAAGAAAGATGTTGGCAGTTTGGACCAACGTCACTAATCCCGTTTGGCTGTCGTGGAGCAAAAGAGGGCAAATTATTGGCAGGGTAAATGAAAGCCAGGTTTGTTTCCAGGTTCCTCACTCAAACAAACAGCAAAACTTAAGGTTTTACCAATTGAAAAAAAAAGTTTATAAAAGCGACTTTCGTATCATGAAAAGTACGTTTCATTTTGGTCAATGAAAATTCATTTTACTTACATTTACAACCACCCGAAACGCCGCCATTTCAGTCCCACCCAAGACGCTGGCGTGGTTCCGGGCAAGAAATCCGCCAAACCACTTGGAATTATTTATGGTGCTTCTGTAAATTTTCATTAAAATCATCTCTAGATCGTTCAGCCGGCCCAGCCTGTCCTTCCGCCGTACCCGGCTACCCCAAGAAAATTGATGTTTTTGGAGCGTCTCCAACGGCAGAACCGAGCCCGTGGGCTGGAGGCGCACAAGACGCTGCAGTATTTTTACCCTCGGCTTTAGTCCCCAGAATCGCACATCAAAGATGTATGAAATCAAGATGAATCCCTGTTGGCCCTTCGCGTTTGGGTTGGTGGATGCTAAGAGAGGCACTAAAGTTTCCTCGTTCAAAAAGTTCCATTTTAATATGCATGTGTGTGTGTGTGTGTGTGTGTGTGTGTGTGTGTGTGTGTGTGTGT
>NW_026458117.1:0-1337 GCF_943734635.1 Anopheles cruzii | reverse complement strand
AGAGCCAAACTCACTCGCGATAGGACACCTGCTCGGCCGAGCCACCGTGGCTCAGCACGGCCAGGACCAGGACGGCCAGAAACACAGCACAGAACTTCATCGTTTGCCAGTCGGTAATCAACACCAAAGTCAAATGGGAACAAAACAGGCGAATTTATACTTTACGATGCTCCTAATCTCTGAGTGCCAAATTCTCAAAAAACCCACAAATTCAATCACAAAAACGTTTAAGATTGACCGTAACGATTAATGTAGGTAATTGTTATGGCAGTACAAAAAAACTCTTATCATTAGATAACTTGAGCCGCAGAGTGCAGATGTAGTGCATTGTGTTCCTGTTGTGTGCTAATCGTTGACGCAGATAAGTTGCAAACGATTAGCGATGTCAATGACATCGTTTAATTATTCACACTTGTGGCCAAAATAAATTGCATAACTGTATCTGACAGCAAGATCCATCAACTAAAAGACAACTCCTGATAGATTCCATACAAGTTAGATAAGTTCCATAAGATATAAGTTAGATAGATTCCATACAAGTTAGATAAGTCTAGCTGTAACTTGGCGCATAGAACGGCAAGTTCCCAGATATTGTAAATGGGATCATGTCAAGGCAAACCTCACTAATTCTGGACATAACCTGGTGGAAAATAAGTTACTGGCGCCATGCTGGCCAAGCCATGTATAAATTAGATAATTTTATTCTTTCTTTCACGGTATAATCCTTTCAGACTATCATTGTACGATCAACATGACATTTCACTGTGAAAAGACACGTTGTTTACGCGTTGTTGGCCATGGTGCGGAAGATCTGGAATGTTTGAGATGCAACAGCCATAATCTGGCTAGCAGGAAGGTCGAATCCGGTTGATCCTCCTCCAGTTAGCTCGAGCGTGAAAGCGAATCGGGATCCAATAACTCCTGCTGCGTAGTCATCACTGCAACCAGTGGCGGTGTACAGGATCTCGGCACTATTACCGACAACGTAAAGTGGCCCACCGACGGCAGAAACCGCACTGCGGGCCTGCTCTCCAAGGGCAATGTGAGCGGCTTGGTTCGACACCGGAATAAAAGGCCAGGCGTATCCATAGGGGTACAGGATCATATCGCCGTAAGTGTGAACAGCGAGGTACAGAACCATGCTCGATGCGTACTGCTGCATGACACGGTTCAGGGCTTGAGTTTCCAACTCGGAGAAGGCAGCCGTACCAGCGTACGAGTCAGAACAAGCCTACATTGAAGACGAATCATTAGATGTATGTCTGGTCTGGTCTAGCCATATCACCATTTGTAACTCTGTCTTACATTGCTCGAGAATTCCCACATGTAGTCCCAGT
>NW_026458116.1:0-1337 GCF_943734635.1 Anopheles cruzii | reverse complement strand
GTTTGCGAGCATTTCTGCTTACGTTTGGCCCGCCGTTCGAAACGGTTTTAAATGAATGGCAAAAAATACTGCGAATCAATCACCAATCGATGTGGAACTCAATCGTTCGGTGCCCGAAAATGTTGCTCTCGCTGTGCTGATTGCTCCTGTATACCCGAGAGGCTCGTAGTGCGCCCAGATGATGATCATCGTCCATCGTCCTTACGCTTCGAAGTATGGATCATCGTCAGGATTTTTAGAAATTACACGTCAGTATCTGAATTGGGCAGGCTCTATGAATTCGGATCCCCTTGGGTGTCGATGAGTCTCGTAAGTAAAATTATGATCCAAAAGCAATACGGTAAACATCGCCACAATTTTGTACTATGAATTATGCCGGTACGGAGCAGATGGTGGAAATGATTGAAAATGATACGGTTGATTGTGTCAAGTGTTGAGCCTTTGGGCCACAACTTGCTCCAAACACAGTGTAGGCGTACTGCGTGCCAATGTTGGGGATTCAAGTATTGTGAAATGTTCCCAAAGAAAAAGGGCTTTCAGCGGAACCGCGCAGATTCCATTGTGAATAACTTAAGCGGTTATAATTTTGTGATTTCATATTGACTTCATACCTGCCAGGGCAGGACCGAGCCTAGAACGGTTGGGCTTCACAAGAAAGATGTTGGCAGTTTGGACCAACGTCACTAATCCCGTTTGGCTGTCGTGGAGCAAAAGAGGGCAAATTATTGGCAGGGTAAATGAAAGCCAGGTTTGTTTCCAGGTTCCTCACTCAAACAAACAGCAAAACTTAAGGTTTTACCAATTGAAAAAAAAAGTTTATAAAAGCGACTTTCGTATCATGAAAAGTACGTTTCATTTTGGTCAATGAAAATTCATTTTACTTACATTTACAACCACCCGAAACGCCGCCATTTCAGTCCCACCCAAGACGCTGGCGTGGTTCCGGGCAAGAAATCCGCCAAACCACTTGGAATTATTTATGGTGCTTCTGTAAATTTTCATTAAAATCATCTCTAGATCGTTCAGCCGGCCCAGCCTGTCCTTCCGCCGTACCCGGCTACCCCAAGAAAATTGATGTTTTTGGAGCGTCTCCAACGGCAGAACCGAGCCCGTGGGCTGGAGGCGCACAAGACGCTGCAGTATTTTTACCCTCGGCTTTAGTCCCCAGAATCGCACATCAAAGATGTATGAAATCAAGATGAATCCCTGTTGGCCCTTCGCGTTTGGGTTGGTGGATGCTAAGAGAGGCACTAAAGTTTCCTCGTTCAAAAAGTTCCATTTTAATATGCATGTGTGTGTGTGTGTGTGTGTGTGTGTGTGTGTGTGTGTGTGTGTGT
>NW_026458115.1:0-1337 GCF_943734635.1 Anopheles cruzii | reverse complement strand
GTTTGCGAGCATTTCTGCTTACGTTTGGCCCGCCGTTCGAAACGGTTTTAAATGAATGGCAAAAAATACTGCGAATCAATCACCAATCGATGTGGAACTCAATCGTTCGGTGCCCGAAAATGTTGCTCTCGCTGTGCTGATTGCTCCTGTATACCCGAGAGGCTCGTAGTGCGCCCAGATGATGATCATCGTCCATCGTCCTTACGCTTCGAAGTATGGATCATCGTCAGGATTTTTAGAAATTACACGTCAGTATCTGAATTGGGCAGGCTCTATGAATTCGGATCCCCTTGGGTGTCGATGAGTCTCGTAAGTAAAATTATGATCCAAAAGCAATACGGTAAACATCGCCACAATTTTGTACTATGAATTATGCCGGTACGGAGCAGATGGTGGAAATGATTGAAAATGATACGGTTGATTGTGTCAAGTGTTGAGCCTTTGGGCCACAACTTGCTCCAAACACAGTGTAGGCGTACTGCGTGCCAATGTTGGGGATTCAAGTATTGTGAAATGTTCCCAAAGAAAAAGGGCTTTCAGCGGAACCGCGCAGATTCCATTGTGAATAACTTAAGCGGTTATAATTTTGTGATTTCATATTGACTTCATACCTGCCAGGGCAGGACCGAGCCTAGAACGGTTGGGCTTCACAAGAAAGATGTTGGCAGTTTGGACCAACGTCACTAATCCCGTTTGGCTGTCGTGGAGCAAAAGAGGGCAAATTATTGGCAGGGTAAATGAAAGCCAGGTTTGTTTCCAGGTTCCTCACTCAAACAAACAGCAAAACTTAAGGTTTTACCAATTGAAAAAAAAAGTTTATAAAAGCGACTTTCGTATCATGAAAAGTACGTTTCATTTTGGTCAATGAAAATTCATTTTACTTACATTTACAACCACCCGAAACGCCGCCATTTCAGTCCCACCCAAGACGCTGGCGTGGTTCCGGGCAAGAAATCCGCCAAACCACTTGGAATTATTTATGGTGCTTCTGTAAATTTTCATTAAAATCATCTCTAGATCGTTCAGCCGGCCCAGCCTGTCCTTCCGCCGTACCCGGCTACCCCAAGAAAATTGATGTTTTTGGAGCGTCTCCAACGGCAGAACCGAGCCCGTGGGCTGGAGGCGCACAAGACGCTGCAGTATTTTTACCCTCGGCTTTAGTCCCCAGAATCGCACATCAAAGATGTATGAAATCAAGATGAATCCCTGTTGGCCCTTCGCGTTTGGGTTGGTGGATGCTAAGAGAGGCACTAAAGTTTCCTCGTTCAAAAAGTTCCATTTTAATATGCATGTGTGTGTGTGTGTGTGTGTGTGTGTGTGTGTGTGTGTGTGTGTGT
>NW_026458114.1:0-1337 GCF_943734635.1 Anopheles cruzii | reverse complement strand
GTTTGCGAGCATTTCTGCTTACGTTTGGCCCGCCGTTCGAAACGGTTTTAAATGAATGGCAAAAAATACTGCGAATCAATCACCAATCGATGTGGAACTCAATCGTTCGGTGCCCGAAAATGTTGCTCTCGCTGTGCTGATTGCTCCTGTATACCCGAGAGGCTCGTAGTGCGCCCAGATGATGATCATCGTCCATCGTCCTTACGCTTCGAAGTATGGATCATCGTCAGGATTTTTAGAAATTACACGTCAGTATCTGAATTGGGCAGGCTCTATGAATTCGGATCCCCTTGGGTGTCGATGAGTCTCGTAAGTAAAATTATGATCCAAAAGCAATACGGTAAACATCGCCACAATTTTGTACTATGAATTATGCCGGTACGGAGCAGATGGTGGAAATGATTGAAAATGATACGGTTGATTGTGTCAAGTGTTGAGCCTTTGGGCCACAACTTGCTCCAAACACAGTGTAGGCGTACTGCGTGCCAATGTTGGGGATTCAAGTATTGTGAAATGTTCCCAAAGAAAAAGGGCTTTCAGCGGAACCGCGCAGATTCCATTGTGAATAACTTAAGCGGTTATAATTTTGTGATTTCATATTGACTTCATACCTGCCAGGGCAGGACCGAGCCTAGAACGGTTGGGCTTCACAAGAAAGATGTTGGCAGTTTGGACCAACGTCACTAATCCCGTTTGGCTGTCGTGGAGCAAAAGAGGGCAAATTATTGGCAGGGTAAATGAAAGCCAGGTTTGTTTCCAGGTTCCTCACTCAAACAAACAGCAAAACTTAAGGTTTTACCAATTGAAAAAAAAAGTTTATAAAAGCGACTTTCGTATCATGAAAAGTACGTTTCATTTTGGTCAATGAAAATTCATTTTACTTACATTTACAACCACCCGAAACGCCGCCATTTCAGTCCCACCCAAGACGCTGGCGTGGTTCCGGGCAAGAAATCCGCCAAACCACTTGGAATTATTTATGGTGCTTCTGTAAATTTTCATTAAAATCATCTCTAGATCGTTCAGCCGGCCCAGCCTGTCCTTCCGCCGTACCCGGCTACCCCAAGAAAATTGATGTTTTTGGAGCGTCTCCAACGGCAGAACCGAGCCCGTGGGCTGGAGGCGCACAAGACGCTGCAGTATTTTTACCCTCGGCTTTAGTCCCCAGAATCGCACATCAAAGATGTATGAAATCAAGATGAATCCCTGTTGGCCCTTCGCGTTTGGGTTGGTGGATGCTAAGAGAGGCACTAAAGTTTCCTCGTTCAAAAAGTTCCATTTTAATATGCATGTGTGTGTGTGTGTGTGTGTGTGTGTGTGTGTGTGTGTGTGTGTGT
>NW_026458113.1:0-1337 GCF_943734635.1 Anopheles cruzii | reverse complement strand
AGAGCCAAACTCACTCGCGATAGGACACCTGCTCGGCCGAGCCACCGTGGCTCAGCACGGCCAGGACCAGGACGGCCAGAAACACAGCACAGAACTTCATCGTTTGCCAGTCGGTAATCAACACCAAAGTCAAATGGGAACAAAACAGGCGAATTTATACTTTACGATGCTCCTAATCTCTGAGTGCCAAATTCTCAAAAAACCCACAAATTCAATCACAAAAACGTTTAAGATTGACCGTAACGATTAATGTAGGTAATTGTTATGGCAGTACAAAAAAACTCTTATCATTAGATAACTTGAGCCGCAGAGTGCAGATGTAGTGCATTGTGTTCCTGTTGTGTGCTAATCGTTGACGCAGATAAGTTGCAAACGATTAGCGATGTCAATGACATCGTTTAATTATTCACACTTGTGGCCAAAATAAATTGCATAACTGTATCTGACAGCAAGATCCATCAACTAAAAGACAACTCCTGATAGATTCCATACAAGTTAGATAAGTTCCATAAGATATAAGTTAGATAGATTCCATACAAGTTAGATAAGTCTAGCTGTAACTTGGCGCATAGAACGGCAAGTTCCCAGATATTGTAAATGGGATCATGTCAAGGCAAACCTCACTAATTCTGGACATAACCTGGTGGAAAATAAGTTACTGGCGCCATGCTGGCCAAGCCATGTATAAATTAGATAATTTTATTCTTTCTTTCACGGTATAATCCTTTCAGACTATCATTGTACGATCAACATGACATTTCACTGTGAAAAGACACGTTGTTTACGCGTTGTTGGCCATGGTGCGGAAGATCTGGAATGTTTGAGATGCAACAGCCATAATCTGGCTAGCAGGAAGGTCGAATCCGGTTGATCCTCCTCCAGTTAGCTCGAGCGTGAAAGCGAATCGGGATCCAATAACTCCTGCTGCGTAGTCATCACTGCAACCAGTGGCGGTGTACAGGATCTCGGCACTATTACCGACAACGTAAAGTGGCCCACCGACGGCAGAAACCGCACTGCGGGCCTGCTCTCCAAGGGCAATGTGAGCGGCTTGGTTCGACACCGGAATAAAAGGCCAGGCGTATCCATAGGGGTACAGGATCATATCGCCGTAAGTGTGAACAGCGAGGTACAGAACCATGCTCGATGCGTACTGCTGCATGACACGGTTCAGGGCTTGAGTTTCCAACTCGGAGAAGGCAGCCGTACCAGCGTACGAGTCAGAACAAGCCTACATTGAAGACGAATCATTAGATGTATGTCTGGTCTGGTCTAGCCATATCACCATTTGTAACTCTGTCTTACATTGCTCGAGAATTCCCACATGTAGTCCCAGT
>NW_026458112.1:0-1339 GCF_943734635.1 Anopheles cruzii | reverse complement strand
GATTTAGGGAGCTAAAAAACGATAAAACGGCTGTTTCAAAATGATAGACTCACTTGTAAAAGTCGGTCCTAGTCCAGTCCTACTAACACTAGTTGAATTGTCAAGTAACTGAGTTTTTTAATCTCAGTAGTCTTGCATATTTCCTGTAGTTTATTGGCCATTTTGATCAAAAATGGGTCGTGGAACTCAATTAGGAGAAGGCGAAAAGGGAAAATTGATGCGTACCGTAGTGTTGGCAAGTCAAATCATGAAATAGCCTCATTATTAAAACGATCTCCAAAGGTTATCAATAATTACTTGAAAGATCCATCGGAAAATGCTATTCGGAAGTCATCTGGCCAATCTGGCCGGCCAAAATTACTTAACCCTCGCGATGAACAAAGAGTAGTTAAAGCTGCGTCTAACACTACGAAAAGTTGTCGGCGTATTAAGAATGAATTCCACATGAATGTTAGCTATGCTACAATCTGGAGAACTCTTAGTTCCTCTGTAAGCATTGCCAGAGAACCAATGAGACAAATTCCAGCAATGAAGACACACCACAAACAGCAAGATTGCAATTTGCGAACGAGCATATGTCATGGAAAGATGAATGGAATTATGTAAGCTATCGATACATTGAGTTCTCCAATATTTGGGTTTTTTTTTAAGTTCAGTTCGTTTGGAGTGACGAAAAGAAATTCAATCTTGATGGGCCTGATGGTTTTTGCCACTACTGGCGAGATTTGAGACGGGAACCTCGTTTTTTTAGAAGACGAAATTATGGCGCAGGTTCCATCATGGTATGGGGTGCGTTTAGCAGGCAAGCTAAATGTAATTTAGCAATAGTTCCTTCACGAATGAACAGTGAAGGTTACATAGCCATTCTGGAGAGTAATTTGAAGCCATACCTGCATCGTTTCAACCACTACCAGCTAATTTTCCAGCAGGATAATGCAACAGTCCATGCAAGTAGAGCAACAAAAGCTTACTTGGAACATTTGGGAATCAATTTAATGACCTGGCCGGCTGTTTCTCCAGACCTCAACCCTATTGAGAATGTTTGGGGAATTCTAGTGCGTGAGATCTATGCGGATGGCAAGCAGTACGAAAACTTACAGACGCTTGAAGTAGTGATTAGAAATGCTTGGCGTTCCTTTCGATGAACGTGCTAAAAAACCTATCCGAAAGTATGCCAAAAAGGATATTTCAAGTAATAAATCGTAGTGGAGAGGCCACAGATTATTAAAACATCATAATTGTTATTCATTTTTACTGGGTGGCCCTATTTTCTTGAATAATACATAATGAGGCTATCATTTTGAAACAGCCGTTTTATCGTTTTTTAGCTCCCTAAATC
>NW_026458111.1:0-1339 GCF_943734635.1 Anopheles cruzii | reverse complement strand
TTTCAAGCTTCAATGTGGTGAATAAAAACAGTGCTGCCAGAATCAATCATCAAACACGAAACGTCAACGAAATCATAACAATTCGTAAGTGATATGAAACAAAATTACAATAAAGGCTGTAATTGCGAATTTTTTGTGCAACAGAAACCAAACAAATTGATAAGCGGTCTAGTAGGATTCTGTGGGCAAACTGAACCTGAACGGTGTGTCGGTTATCTCTATGTTATCTTATCTTTGCTGGCAATTATCCGACCAGCAACTTGTGAGCAATTTTGTAGTATGTTGTTAGTAGTAAACGAACGGCCCTCGGAAACGGAAGCGAACGAGACACCATGGCGACCAATCATTCTTTGAACCGGGTTTTGTCAATTCAAAGCCATGTTGTCCACGGATATGTCGGGAATAAGAGTGCCGTATTTCCCTTGCAGGTGAGGACGTCAAATAAAATCTCTTAGTTCCGTTATATTAATTTGACCTCTCTTGTGTGAAGGTGCTGGGATTCGAAGTGGATCAAGTGAATTCTGTACAGTTTTCGAATCATACTGGCTACAAGAAGGGCTTCAAGGGGCAGGTGCTGAACGAGAAACAACTGGCCGACGTCTTTTCCGGCCTTGTAGACAATGATTTGCATAAACTCTACACACATCTCCTCACGGGATACGTGGGAAATCCGACATTCCTGCGCGAGATAGCAAACATACTGAAATCATTGCGAGCCGTCAACGCAAAACTTGTCTATGGTGAGATGTACTATTTTTAGCGCCCTCACAACATTGTTGCACTTCCTGCTCGGAGGCGCTGAGTAAATGAGATGATTTTCATTGGCATTATTATTCACAGTATGCGATCCAGTCATGGGCGATGAAGGTGTGATGTACGTGCCAAAAGAGTTGCTGCCAATTTATCGCGATGAAATTGTTCCCTTGGCTGATATCATCACACCGAACCAGTACGAAGTGGAACTGCTGACTGGAAAGCAGATAAAAACGGAAACGGATGTATGGGAAGCTGTCAAATGGTTTCACGACAAAGGCGTCGGCACAGTGGCCATTTCTTCATCCGAGCTTGGCTCCAAGGACACGCTGATGGCTTTTGTTAGCTATCGCGTCGCTGCCGGGACTGAGCGTTTCCGCTTGGCCATCCCGAAACAAGGAAACAACCTTATTCGTTTCACCGGCACCGGTGATCTATTCGCTTCACTTTTCTTGGCCCACGCCACCCTGACTAAATATGACATGGGCGCCACCCTCGAACGGGCTATCGCAACATTGCAAGCGGTCATTACGAAGACGTTAAGCTACATTCCGGATGAAGTTCTGGAGGGCAAGGTTCCTGTAAC
>NW_026458110.1:0-1339 GCF_943734635.1 Anopheles cruzii | reverse complement strand
TTTCAAGCTTCAATGTGGTGAATAAAAACAGTGCTGCCAGAATCAATCATCAAACACGAAACGTCAACGAAATCATAACAATTCGTAAGTGATATGAAACAAAATTACAATAAAGGCTGTAATTGCGAATTTTTTGTGCAACAGAAACCAAACAAATTGATAAGCGGTCTAGTAGGATTCTGTGGGCAAACTGAACCTGAACGGTGTGTCGGTTATCTCTATGTTATCTTATCTTTGCTGGCAATTATCCGACCAGCAACTTGTGAGCAATTTTGTAGTATGTTGTTAGTAGTAAACGAACGGCCCTCGGAAACGGAAGCGAACGAGACACCATGGCGACCAATCATTCTTTGAACCGGGTTTTGTCAATTCAAAGCCATGTTGTCCACGGATATGTCGGGAATAAGAGTGCCGTATTTCCCTTGCAGGTGAGGACGTCAAATAAAATCTCTTAGTTCCGTTATATTAATTTGACCTCTCTTGTGTGAAGGTGCTGGGATTCGAAGTGGATCAAGTGAATTCTGTACAGTTTTCGAATCATACTGGCTACAAGAAGGGCTTCAAGGGGCAGGTGCTGAACGAGAAACAACTGGCCGACGTCTTTTCCGGCCTTGTAGACAATGATTTGCATAAACTCTACACACATCTCCTCACGGGATACGTGGGAAATCCGACATTCCTGCGCGAGATAGCAAACATACTGAAATCATTGCGAGCCGTCAACGCAAAACTTGTCTATGGTGAGATGTACTATTTTTAGCGCCCTCACAACATTGTTGCACTTCCTGCTCGGAGGCGCTGAGTAAATGAGATGATTTTCATTGGCATTATTATTCACAGTATGCGATCCAGTCATGGGCGATGAAGGTGTGATGTACGTGCCAAAAGAGTTGCTGCCAATTTATCGCGATGAAATTGTTCCCTTGGCTGATATCATCACACCGAACCAGTACGAAGTGGAACTGCTGACTGGAAAGCAGATAAAAACGGAAACGGATGTATGGGAAGCTGTCAAATGGTTTCACGACAAAGGCGTCGGCACAGTGGCCATTTCTTCATCCGAGCTTGGCTCCAAGGACACGCTGATGGCTTTTGTTAGCTATCGCGTCGCTGCCGGGACTGAGCGTTTCCGCTTGGCCATCCCGAAACAAGGAAACAACCTTATTCGTTTCACCGGCACCGGTGATCTATTCGCTTCACTTTTCTTGGCCCACGCCACCCTGACTAAATATGACATGGGCGCCACCCTCGAACGGGCTATCGCAACATTGCAAGCGGTCATTACGAAGACGTTAAGCTACATTCCGGATGAAGTTCTGGAGGGCAAGGTTCCTGTAAC
>NW_026458109.1:0-1340 GCF_943734635.1 Anopheles cruzii | reverse complement strand
GTCGACTCGTTGGCGTGATGTTGCCCGTCATTTGCATCTCGCGTACTGCATTCGGATGGACCGTCGTCTACATCCGTAGCAAGATACGTTGCAGCCCATCTTCTTGGGCGGCGAGCGTCATGGGACCGTATATCGCGGAAAGGCCTGGATTTTTTCACGAAGCGAGGCCGATCTCGCCTTAAAATTGCTGACCGCACGTCCAAGCAAGGCGAAGTGACGGCGCGTCTTTTCCAAGGAGCAATTGTGCCGGTATTGCGCGATCAACTCGTCGCAATCAGGCCCATTGGTAGCCACTAGCAACGGAGCTTGTGGTGGCACTGATTCCAACGCGGCGAGATCTGTTGATGGGGTCGGCTCAGGTATCCGATGACATCCTGATTGAACGAATGCCGGCCCATTCAGCCAGAACGTCATAACGTCTGGACGGATCAACTTTCTTGCCGAGATGCCTCGGGACACGTTGTCGGCCGGGTTGAGTTGTGTGGGCACGTAGCACCAGTCGTGGGAGCGTCATTGCCTTCCGCCGTCGTCGTCGGTCCGCTGGGCGATGCCATTCGTGAGAGGTGTAGTTGCCTCAAGAGTGGAAGTTCCGACGTGAACTCGTTCCACTGATGGATCGTCGCGGGTGACACGGAGTCATCCCATCCAAGATCTTCTCGCCAGAGATCTTGCATCATCACTTTCGCAGTGATGATCACCGGCTGCTCGGATCCCGACTGGATCGTACAGCTTAGAGATCTTGGCGATGAGGCTGCGCTTCGTCAATTGCTCCGCGAACTGAAGTACGTCCTCATGTATGACCAACTGAAACGTGTCATCAGTTGGGCACCACGACAGTCCGAGCATGCGCACAGCCTCGCGATCGCTGATCTTAACAGGAGCCTCCCGATGCTCCTGCGGTACGTGGCGCAGTACCTCTGCTTCTTTGGACGCCCACTTCCGCAGCGGCATGCTGCGGCGAAGTAGCGCCTGCTCCACTCCCGAGCACAGGGCACGTAGCTCGTCTGGTGTAGAGGCGCCCAGCGACAGGTTGTCCACGTAGAACCCTCGCTGGATTGCGTCAGCGACTTGCGGGTTTCCAGGTACCGGGTAGATTACCCGAGTGGGGTATCACGGTGCGATCGGCGTCATGTGTCCGAGGTCCACGTACTCACGCATGAACGCCCGGTACTCGTCATACGTCTCGGAGTGGCGTTCTAGCTTGCGCTCGAGGGCTAGTAAGCGCTTCACTCCGTGCTGGTAGGAGTCGCCCAGCTGTTCTAGCTCCCCCCGTAAGGGAATTCGGACGACGTATCGGCCGTCCGGTGCCAACGACGTCGTCTCCTTGAAGAAGGCCTCGA
>NW_026458108.1:0-1340 GCF_943734635.1 Anopheles cruzii | reverse complement strand
CAGACAGCCAGAGACCGAAACGCAAAACACACTACGCAGACTAGAATTGAATCGGCTTTCGGAACAGACAAAGATCATTCCACTTGTGCCGCGGCGCACTGGGCACGGCAACACGGTTCTTTTACCTTGCCTCCTACGGTCGGTTGCTGCCTGTCCTGTTTGCCCACGATCCCCGCCGCCGCCGTGCCGTGTACACTTTTCGTTCTTGTTGCGTTGCGATGTCGTGGGGCCTTTTTATGCAGCCGATGGCCAGCCTGGAAGGGTTTCGTGTCCCGGTTGTTGTTAACTTATCAAAACATAACAATATGCCACGTCAGTCTTGCTGGATACAAAAATACGGCCGAAGACACACACTGGATTTGGAATATTCTGACACAAGTAGGCTTCGACACGATTCAGAGATTCAGTGGAACTGACACTGTGTCACTGTGACGTCATGAGCTGGGGATAAGCTACACTGTCAAATATTCGTTACAACCGGTCGATTGTAGCTCAATTTTATGGTTATTGTTTCGAAAAATTAATTCTTTTCAAGGCGTTGCTGTCGTTTACAGTTGTTTTAAGCCGTAATAATTGATGCTGGATCACCTTTAACTTTAGGTTAAGCACGTAATAGAATGCTTTTCTGATGTGATGCATTTTAGGGTATACTTTTTGAGCTACTCGAACAATAGACGATTTGGAAGTGTTTACAACGTGCAGCAAGAAAGCAATTGAATTTATGAGGATTAAAATGTAATACGGACCAAAAATATGATTTTTTTACGGTTTGTAGTCAGAATGTGAAAAAATCGCAAGAAAACACATTCCAAGATGTTCCGGTTTCCGGTTTAGATTGCATCCCTTCAGGCGTATTTGCTAGTTTACAATCTTTTCTTTAAGTTGAATTCCGTATTCGGCAGCTCCTTCTAAGTTTCTTAGAACGTGCTTGGATAATGGCAGCAGAACAAGGAAAAGAATGTTGCCATCCATACGAAGATTGCATGCAGATAAGCCTTCAATTAATCGCATCGGAATGTATCCTATGATTTTCTTTCAATTAGGTAGAATCCATCTGCCGCCGAATTCACAGCTCTATCCAATGAAATCCCAGGACACGATAGGTGGTAGGGAAAAGCTAAAATAATCCAAACAGTAGTAACCTCCTGAAACATTAAGAAAATAGATGGACACTTTTGCGAGAGAGAAAACCGGAGATAGTTTATGTTTCCAAGTGTATTGTTTTGTATTGTACCGATCTCGTTTTACACTTTCTACGTTTCCGTCACGCAAGAAAAAAAACGTAGGTAGACGATCCTGACACCGGAGACGGAACGAAATGCATCCCGCGAATCGGCAAC
>NW_026458107.1:0-1340 GCF_943734635.1 Anopheles cruzii | reverse complement strand
TTTATCTAGAAGTACAGATATTCTATAAGTTGCAAAAACAGGCTCGTAAAAACAAATTCCATGTTTCAAACCACTTACCGAGAGGCATTTCTTTATTTGTCGGCATTTTTGTGGGTTGAAAACGGGTTCCAGCTGATAAGAGAAGAGATTAAACGTAGCACGCGACAGCTACGTTTATGTGTTATTCAATCAGAGCAAATTTGAGGTGTGAAGTAATTTAAGTTATTTCAACTTACATTGGAGAATTTGAGGCACAATTGATATTGCAAAAGATAACAAAACACAAAACGATACCAAAAAACAAACAAACCAGTCCGAATCCTTTTTTCTTTTAACGATGGCGCTGTCAACTGTCAAGAGCAGCTGTAAAAAACTCTACTAACCTTGGTGGCGAAATCGGCGATTTTTTCGCCTTTTTCTCTTCTTCTCCTTCGCCTTCTTCTTGTCTTATACGAAGTTTTATATGAAAAACTAAACGAAGGTAATTATTGTTATCATTATTATTACCAAAGGATAAAATAAGTAAGCGAGATTTTCGTTACATCTGTGAAACTAGTGTTTAAATTAAATGATTTTGTGCTGTTCGATTGAAGCTTTTATTTCCGCAACAAGTCCATAAACTAAATAGCTTTTAAATCAGCATAACGACAAAACGAATGAAATGTGTTTATAATGTACACAAAAACATAAATCAAAGGTAAATCAAAAACATAAATTAATCCATTCTAATAATCATGATAGATTAATAAATAGAAATTCCACTGAAACCTGATATCCGGCGAATAACCGCCCATTCAAAAATTTTCCCATCTGTGACAAATATTAATTATTAATTATTTATTAATTAAACATTTGTATTTTAATCGTTGCAGAAAACGCAGTTGCCGAAAAGTTGGCCAGGAACGCCGAAAACGTTGAAAACCAAGAGTTGTTCCTTCACGTCGATGAGGCACCTTTGGAGCAGGTGTCGAGACCTCGGTTAACATCATGGGTTATACAAGGATGCAAGCCCTTTGTACTCAGTGTATTTAGTGGCCACCACTAGAAGAGTTCCTGGGCCAAGTGTGCGATGATGCACAACGGCTTGTTGCACGGTTGCATGGGTGAGTTTGGCATGCGATTTTTAATGTTTAATTATATGAATACATATTTCTTTAAATTACGGGGTCGGTACCACAAAAATTCGAGTACGGCTGTTTAAAGTGCGACCTGCGAGGAGGAGCGAATCAATTATCAGAAATTCAAGTGATTGAATGTTGGAGCTTGAGCTCCAAGCTTGGAGCTTGAGCTTTGAACACAACATCTGTGAAGAAATATAACATATGCCAACACAACATATG
>NW_026458106.1:0-1340 GCF_943734635.1 Anopheles cruzii | reverse complement strand
TGTAGCTCACTAACAAGTGTTTGTTTTCGGCAGGTTTTATGCCAGATTTTCGATAACCTCGATGTGTGCGAGCTGAAGCCAGCGTCCCTCGTGTGCCGGCGTTGGTCGACGCTTACTTTTTCTGAGCGACGAATGGACCGCGTGTTTTTGAAGCCGCGTTATTCCAATTCTGATTTTTTGTTCAATACAAAAAGAAACTATCGCAACTTTCGCCAACTGTGGAACGAAGATGATAATCATCAGTTTTCAAGCTTAGTATGGTTACAGCGCAAGCTAAAGCCAAATGTCCGAGTGTTAGATATTTTGACTGATGTAACTTCCGAGCAATTACGATTGCTTCTGGTGGAAGCACCTGAGCTACAGCATTTGTCGATTAATGTCGTTACCTACTGTAACTGCGGAACGAATGGAGGACCGTTCCCGGTTTTACCGAAGTTGACATCGCTGAAGTTAATCCAGTCAACAGATCATTGCTTTGACTTTTTCCGTCAGAGCATGCCAAATTTGCAGAGTCTTAATATGAACTGTGCATCTGAATTTGATCTGAAAGTATGGAAACATCTGAGCGGACAGTTGAAATTAGCTCATGTGCCTGCTTTTCGCAGCACGTATGTCGAGCCTTTGCTCGAACTAACATTTCCACTCCTAGAGGATTTGTCCTTGAATAAAGATGACTGGCCAATATATGTACTGTTAGCTTCAGGAAGAAGTCATGATTTTTTCCAAAGGCACACCTTGCTTCGAAAACTCTCTTTCCGCATTCCGCTAGAATGCGTTGAATCCATCACTCGCCATTGTCCTGAGTTAACTTATCTACACCTTAATCTACACAATCCGGAAGAAGGTTTTTTAAAGTCGCTGGAGCAGCTAACTAAGCTGAAGGTAAGCAAATGAAACACAAAAAAAAATGAAATTTACTCCAAATGTTTTTTTTGCAGCATCTTTCAATAGACGGACCACAAGATACAGATGCAGTCACTGGCGGAGTTATGGAGATGATGGCGCAGCTAACTGGGCTGAGGGTAAGGAAATGGAACACAAAAAGGAACATTTGACTCAATATACTATTTCTTGCAGCACCTGTCAGTACAGGGAGAAGTGGACAGAAAAATGTTTTGTGGAGCTCTCAAGTCTCTCGAAATCGTTGAATTAAAGTTGAGGCGTCCTGGAGTTCTGCTAGAGAACCTTTTTGAAGTTGCGCCACGGTTGAACCGTCTGAAGATTTCTTGCGGCCAGCACGATCTTTTGCAGTTACAGTTTATCTGCGAGAACTTTTCGTATCTTCAACACTTAGAAGTGAACGTGGAAAAAGTGGTAAGTTGAGCCATCGATTATAGACC
>NW_026458105.1:0-1340 GCF_943734635.1 Anopheles cruzii | reverse complement strand
TGTAGCTCACTAACAAGTGTTTGTTTTCGGCAGGTTTTATGCCAGATTTTCGATAACCTCGATGTGTGCGAGCTGAAGCCAGCGTCCCTCGTGTGCCGGCGTTGGTCGACGCTTACTTTTTCTGAGCGACGAATGGACCGCGTGTTCTTGAAGCCGTGTTATTCCAATTCTGATTTTTTGTTCAATACAAAAAGAAACTATCGCAACTTTCGCCAACTGTGGAACGAAGATGATAATCATCAGTTTTCAAGCTTAGTATGGTTACAGCGCAAGCTAAAGCCTAATGTCCGAGTGTTAGATATTTTGACTGATGTAACTTCCGAGCAATTACGATTGCTTCTGGTGGAAGCACCTGAGCTACAGCATTTGTCGATTAATGTCGTTACCTACTGTAACTGCGGAACGAATGGAGGACCGTTCCCGGTTTTACCGAAGTTGACATCGCTGAAGTTAATCCAGTCAACAGATCATTGCTTTGACTTTTTCCGTCAGAGCATGCCAAATTTGCAGAGTCTTAATATGAACTGTGCATCTGAATTTGATCTGAAAGTATGGAAACATCTGAGCGGACAGTTGAAATTAGCTCATGTGCCTGCTTTTCGCAGCACGTATGTCGAGCCTTTGCTCGAACTAACATTTCCACTCCTAGAGGATTTGTCCTTGAATAAAGATGACTGGCCAATATATGTACTGTTAGCTTCAGGAAGAAGTCATGATTTTTTCCAAAGGCACACCTTGCTTCGAAAACTCTCTTTCCGCATTCCGCTAGAATGCGTTGAATCCATCACTCGCCATTGTCCTGAGTTAACTTATCTACACCTTAATCTACACAATCCGGAAGAAGGTTTTTTAAAGTCGCTGGAGCAGCTAACTAAGCTGAAGGTAAGCAAATGAAACACAAAAAAAAATGAAATTTACTCCAAATGTTTTTTTTGCAGCATCTTTCAATAGACGGACCACAAGATACAGATGCAGTCACTGGCGGAGTTATGGAGATGATGGCGCAGCTAACTGGGCTGAGGGTAAGCAAATGGAACACAAAAAGGAACATTTGACTCAATATACTATTTCTTGCAGCACCTGTCAGTACAGGGAGAAGTGGACAGAAAAATGTTTTGTGGAGCTCTCAAGTCTCTCGAAATCGTTGAATTAAAGTTGAGGCGTCCTGGAGTTCTGCTAGAGAACCTTTTTGACGTTGCGCCACGGTTGAACCGTCTGAAGATTTCTTGCGGCCAGCACGATCTTTTGCAGTTGCAGTTTATCTGCGAGAACTTTTCGTATCTTCAACACTTAGAAGTGAACGTGGAAAAAGTGGTAAGTTGAGCCATCGATTATAGACC
>NW_026458104.1:0-1340 GCF_943734635.1 Anopheles cruzii | reverse complement strand
CAGACAGCCAGAGACCGAAACGCAAAACACACTACGCAGACTAGAATTGAATCGGCTTTCGGAACAGACAAAGATCATTCCACTTGTGCCGCGGCGCACTGGGCACGGCAACACGGTTCTTTTACCTTGCCTCCTACGGTCGGTTGCTGCCTGTCCTGTTTGCCCACGATCCCCGCCGCCGCCGTGCCGTGTACACTTTTCGTTCTTGTTGCGTTGCGATGTCGTGGGGCCTTTTTATGCAGCCGATGGCCAGCCTGGAAGGGTTTCGTGTCCCGGTTGTTGTTAACTTATCAAAACATAACAATATGCCACGTCAGTCTTGCTGGATACAAAAATACGGCCGAAGACACACACTGGATTTGGAATATTCTGACACAAGTAGGCTTCGACACGATTCAGAGATTCAGTGGAACTGACACTGTGTCACTGTGACGTCATGAGCTGGGGATAAGCTACACTGTCAAATATTCGTTACAACCGGTCGATTGTAGCTCAATTTTATGGTTATTGTTTCGAAAAATTAATTCTTTTCAAGGCGTTGCTGTCGTTTACAGTTGTTTTAAGCCGTAATAATTGATGCTGGATCACCTTTAACTTTAGGTTAAGCACGTAATAGAATGCTTTTCTGATGTGATGCATTTTAGGGTATACTTTTTGAGCTACTCGAACAATAGACGATTTGGAAGTGTTTACAACGTGCAGCAAGAAAGCAATTGAATTTATGAGGATTAAAATGTAATACGGACCAAAAATATGATTTTTTTACGGTTTGTAGTCAGAATGTGAAAAAATCGCAAGAAAACACATTCCAAGATGTTCCGGTTTCCGGTTTAGATTGCATCCCTTCAGGCGTATTTGCTAGTTTACAATCTTTTCTTTAAGTTGAATTCCGTATTCGGCAGCTCCTTCTAAGTTTCTTAGAACGTGCTTGGATAATGGCAGCAGAACAAGGAAAAGAATGTTGCCATCCATACGAAGATTGCATGCAGATAAGCCTTCAATTAATCGCATCGGAATGTATCCTATGATTTTCTTTCAATTAGGTAGAATCCATCTGCCGCCGAATTCACAGCTCTATCCAATGAAATCCCAGGACACGATAGGTGGTAGGGAAAAGCTAAAATAATCCAAACAGTAGTAACCTCCTGAAACATTAAGAAAATAGATGGACACTTTTGCGAGAGAGAAAACCGGAGATAGTTTATGTTTCCAAGTGTATTGTTTTGTATTGTACCGATCTCGTTTTACACTTTCTACGTTTCCGTCACGCAAGAAAAAAAACGTAGGTAGACGATCCTGACACCGGAGACGGAACGAAATGCATCCCGCGAATCGGCAAC
>NW_026458103.1:0-1342 GCF_943734635.1 Anopheles cruzii | reverse complement strand
GAGAGAGAGAGAGAAAGCGGGAGCAAATAACAATAATCTGTTGAGTGGACACAACCATCGACGACGGTGGCGAAAGCGAATTAAAATAAAGTCTTATCGAGGCCCGGACACTCCCGAACGGTCCGATCCGAACCAATGGCTGTAGTCGGTGGTTTATGATGTCGAAATTGACTGATGGCCGTGACGGCGACGATGGCCGGTGACAGGATGGGAATAATTGTGACAAGAGCCTGTCAGTCGGCCATCGTATTTCGCTACTCACCAAAGGCCAGGGTCAAGTATTGTTTTCTCTTCGCACGTCGCTCCGTCTTAACAATGTTCGGTGTTGAGATGCATTCGCCTTGCGTTCCCGAACGGCAAGCTCGTCGGTCGGTTGGGGCACGATTTAAAGACACTGTACCAGACGGAACTGGGTGCAAATTCAAGCGTCGACGAACGGAGCAAGCTTTGGGGTCGATTGCATAAACTGGGCTCAAAACTCAATTTATTTCATGTGTCCCAAACGCGCGCGCGTCCTCAAATCACGGCGAGTATAATGTTGTCTAGGATATAACCACCCCAGGTACCCTGGGAGCGCCATATATATTTTTGACCCATTTGCATAATGGTCAGAATAGGCCACACAGCAACGGGTCGACCGACCTCAAGCAAGCATTTTGAGCCCGAAACTCTGACGGGCACTGGATTGGCAGCTGGAGAAAATTGAATTTTGGTTTCGATTTCGGTTCGCCTTCGCGTTGGCACGATGTCTGCCATCCATCCGCGACCCCGTTCAAAGGCACCGGAAATCGAAGTACCTTGACTGGTAGTGGCGGAATTTATGGCGCCTTATGATGATCCGTTAGGTAACCCGGCGTGGGGAAAGGAATTTAGGAACCATTGCGAATCGACTTTTCAGTACTTGAGCACATTTTAAAGCCAATGATCTATAGAGTTTGGGAAATGGTTACGCCGTTGGACTTATGTTGATTGCACGGAGACTGATGGATCACTATTTTGTATTTTGTTTTCTCTGACGGTGCCCCGAAGCGCCGCCAGTAACAGCAATCACCATAAAGATTTACTCCGGACCCGGGATCAATTAGGATAAACGACGTCGCTCAGGCCACCATAGTGTGGGCGATTTTGGAAATCTGTCGCCAACGCGGCAAGAAAATGGCCCGACTCTCGTCTGTCGCTGCTGGAAGCTTGACGACGCTAGGGCCGCTGGTGGAAACCGACGCCAGTCTGGCTGCCGACAGCAAATTGTTAAATTTTACTTTTCGAATGCAGTCACACCAACCGGCCAGCCATTATGCTTCGGTTGCCTGCACTTCGGTGGCTCCGCCGACATTGTTGGGCT
>NW_026458102.1:0-1343 GCF_943734635.1 Anopheles cruzii | reverse complement strand
GCCGGCGGCCTGCTCAGCGTGAGTCCTGAAGCTAAGCCTGTCGTCGACCATTTGTTTGTAAAGTAAGCGTTTGCAAACAGTGTTTACGCTCAGTTTTACGCTTCGTTTTACGTCTCCGCGGACGCATAAGCTTTTTGACATAAGCGTAAACGATTTGACATTACAATTTTATTTTACGCTCGGTTTTACGCTTCGTGCGGCCCCAGCTTAAGATTTTTTGGAGTTTGGCTTGTGCTATTGTGCAAGCACCAGACACGATATATGGCTATATGGCACGGATTTCGCCACTTAAGCCTGAAATGGGGTCGGTACTGTGTGGCCAAACCGTATGAGAGTCCGACTTGGCATTGCATGCGACGCCCGAATATTGTACAATTTTCCTGATCGGGTTTGACACACATTATTTTGGTTATCTTGTCTGCCCTTTGGACCCGCAGGAGAATTTGGCCGATCGGAGCGACAATCCTTTCTCATCCTCACGCACCCTTTCGGAAGGTTTGTTATCCGAATTCCGTAACACACCATCATCCGCAGGCGCACGGACAGTACACAGACAACGGCGCGTCCACTCGCAAGCATCGCATCGGATCGTGGTGAAGAGTGAAAGGAGCAGAACCCCGAAACTACACTGCCAACATGTCAGAAAACAAGAGCCCGATCAAGTATTTCCTGTCCGGAGGGTTCGGCGGAGTGTGCACGGTGCTGGCGGGGCATCCGCTGGACACGATCAAAGTGCGCCTGCAGACGATGCCGCTTCCGGCGGCGGGTCAAGCCCCGCTGTACGCCGGAACACTGGACTGTGCTAAGAAAACGATCGCTCGCGAGGGCTTCCGTGGCCTGTACAAGGGCATGTCGGCACCGATCACAGGCGTAGCTCCGATCTTTGCCGTCAGCTTCTTCGGGTTCGGCGTGGGCAAACGGTTACAGCAACGAACGCCGGACGAGGAACTGTCGTACGGGCAGCTCTTTGCAGCCGGAGCCTTTTCCGGAATCTTCACCACGACGGTGATGGCCCCAGGCGAGCGGATCAAATGCTTGCTGCAGATACAGCAGGGAGGCAACACGCCCCAGAAGTACAGCGGCATGGTCGACTGCGCCAAGCAGCTGTACGCCGAGGGTGGCATGCGTAGCATCTACAAGGGCGCCTTTGCCACGTTGCTGCGCGATGTGCCCGCGTCCGGAATGTACTTCCTCACGTACGAGTACATTCAGCGAGCGCTGGCACCGGCACCGGGCGTCAAACTGGACGCGTCGGTCGCACTGCTAGGAACAATCTTTGCCGGAGGCATGGCCGGTATCGCTAACTGGGCGATCGGAATGCCGGCGGACGTGCTCAAGTCGCG
>NW_026458101.1:0-1344 GCF_943734635.1 Anopheles cruzii | reverse complement strand
AGTAGATTAAAGTAATTAATGTGTGGGAAAAACAGGTAAATAAATGTAATGCTCCTTTTTGGTGCTTTCGGCTTCCATTTTGACGATGGAAGTTTGAATAATCGACTGTAAATCTTCAAATATTAAAGCTACAATTTCCTTCTACTAGTATTCAGAGAAGGAAAATGGTATTCAAGTAGTTGCTGATGCACACATTGGTCTGTCTTCCTCGTAGTTATCTTAAAACTGCTATGACGCTAAATCTTAAATCAACGCAAAACTTAAGCACATGACGCGCCTTTATTCACGCTTCAATAACATCAGCTATTTAACTAAATAGATACTTTACTGAAATAGTTTTAATTTTTATATACATTGTATTGATCGTTTTGCCGATTTGTTTCTTGTAGCTGACCAAATGGTTCAGTTAACAACTGCAAACAAAAAATATATTTGTGATATGCCAATTTCTGTAATAAGTTTGATGAAACAGATGTAAAACCTAAAAAATACGCGAAAAAATGGCATTAAATATATTTAAGGATGAGATTTGCAAAAGAACTTTCTGCTTTTAAGACTTCCACATACGAAACTAGCTCGATGCAAGAAAGATATCACCTAAGATTTGGCAGACCATCAAGAAGATGCAAATCATAAAAGAAGAGATGACAAGCAAACCAGAAAAATAGAAATTGATCGAACATCACACGCTATGAATATTCACGAAGAACAATTGATGGGGCAATTTATAAAATTTAACCATTCGCCACTCTTGCCATTTTTACCCATTTGACTCACATAACTTGAGGTCCGCTACGGCTACAAAAAATGCCAATCAGCCCTCGTAGTATTCATATTCGGAGTGAAACTAGGCGTGAAGTTTTTTTTGGCAAATTTCAGACACATTGACGCTTTTCCTCTTATACGCTCGTGTCGTCGCGACAGTCGCGTACTGCGTGCGCCATTTTTCATCGCATATTATGGGGTATTTGTGGCACGATGGTGCCAATTGATGGTATGCTTCTCTCACTCCGTAATGGGCAAATTATGGTCACGATTCTACTACAGTTTTCTATCAGTTTCTGTTATATTGCCGGCTAGAAAGATTGTGTCCGGTCCGTACGGGGCGGGTTGAATTGAACACCACTCAAAATTGTTTTTCTCCATTTCATACAGCCTATAATCGTGACGAATGACAACACTGGTTTGGAAGGTGTAATTTACATGAAAAGTATAGAGCTTGTAGAGCTACTCGAGAACGAAGTGGTTGGTTTGGTAGTTATCACTCTACTGATTTTATTATATTTATTCTAACGTATATTTACATGTGTTTGTGTGGTCCGCCACACTACTTCCCCCTTACAT
>NW_026458100.1:0-1345 GCF_943734635.1 Anopheles cruzii | reverse complement strand
CGCCGTCTTCTACACTTAAGGTGTTGGAACACGACGTTTGCGTGTGGTGATTGCTACCCGGAATTGGTATGTCGTCCTATCGACTCTCAACGTATGATGCTCTTGGCGAGCATGGCTCTGCTAATGACAACCTACTACTCCCTATACCAAGACCTTGCTAATGAGCAAAATTAACCTCTCAATTAAAACACACACTTCCGGCACGAAAACGGTGTCATTCTAGAAGACTCACCCGGTTCTTCTGATGGCACAGGGTGCGCACGACGATGGTTGAGAAAACACTTGGAATAGTTCGCATGGTATCGAGTATCGAGTGGCGCACTATCTGAACGAGCCAATATTCAACACAACTTAAGCCAATCACCTTACACTTTACAGTTCCTTCGAACATGCTCCCTGGTTTGGGGTGTGGTGTAAATATAACATTCTAAAAGGACAGGGCAACACATACAGACACACATACCAATTTTGATTTCCCTTAGGTCTTCTGTCAGACAATCTTCCTGCCGATGAACCGTGCCGGCCGCCAATAACAACTAGGACATTTAACAAACTTTCTCCATTCCACTAGCCGTGCACCGGAAACAAGGGAAAACAGTTTCCTTCCCACCCAATGGGACTAGTTCCTCTCAGTTAACGAAAGCCGTAGAAGCTGTAAAACGCTGGATTGATAACGCACGGAAAGACAAACTGACGAGCGTGTTCCTCCGAGGTGTGGTCTAAGAAGTATCTGTTCATCTGTATACATTCGGTTGATATAGCTTCCGCGTAGCTGATATGGTTCGTTTAGAGGATGGTGAAAGGATCAACAGACTTCCTACGCGAGCGCCACAGCGCACGGTTCCCCAGGTCTCGCATATGTGGTTTTTTTTTCAGAGGATAATGCATTTAATGTCTTGCGATCTCCTGATGCAACCCAAGACTGGCCAAGTAAATGCTCTGGCTACTTCTGGCGCACGTCAACAAATTACTCCTGCTGTGCGCCACCGCCGCAAAGGCCCGTATATACTCTCCGTGATCAAGCTTCTCTACGGGACGACAGCAGCTCCTTCGACAATCCTGCCGGCGATGGCGGCTCCTATTGAGTGTGAAGATAGGCTGAGTGAAAGATTGTGGCCGGACGTGTGGGACAACAGCTTCAGCTTCTGCGTAACTACTGCTTTCAAACACCAAACCGCTCAGAGTTGTACTTTTATAAATATGTATATGTCTGTCTGTTGCAGGTTTTATGGCTATGACCCATCTCTCCCTCCGCCTCTACTGGGTTGATCGTGGCGAATGTAGACGGTTCACGGGGCTGAAGGAGAAGAAACTGGTCATTGCTGATCCGGACGTGCTGTCGTTT
>NW_026458099.1:0-1345 GCF_943734635.1 Anopheles cruzii | reverse complement strand
GTATCATGTCGTCTCTAAAAATGGAGCCGTTCCAAACGCACTCGTAACGTAAAGTAGACAACATCAATGAAAAAATATGAAAACGTGTTCATCGTGATCGAGTGCAAAGTGACCGCGAGAGAAATACAGGCAGAAAAGCTATTGAAAATAACCAAGCTTATCCCAGGAACCGCAATTACAATTGAAAACCACGCCATACTAAACAGCTGCATGGTAGTTGTCTCTGCCAATGGACTTCAAGATGTCACTGGGGAAGATATAACAGCTGAACTGAAAAACCAAGGTGTTACCAAAACACACCGATTTACAAAAATGGCAAACGGCATCCTGGTACCAACAAATTCGTTCCTGTTGATGCTTAACACAGTTACTAGAGCCGAATACCTCAAAATCGGCCTAAACCGGATTAGAACACGACAATATTATTCCGCGTCAGATGGTGTGTGGTAAAAGGTGGCCAATTTGAATAAATCTACATTTTTTCTAAAATTGTGTGTTGTTTCCGACATTTTTTGCTTTCATTCCAATAAAAATGGATCAAAATTGTCGTTTTAAAATAGCATTAGCGATTATAATAAATGTGTCCATTACCGACTACGCGCATGATTCATAACTAAGTAAGTCGGATTTTCAACAGCTTAACGTCAGTTGCTTTGCGCCAGTTGCTACAATCTGAGTACTGAGTACTTTTTATTTCATACCGTGTACATGATGAACGTTTGGCTATTGACGGTAACTTTATCAACATGTATAATAGTTTCAAACTCTTCCGTGACTGTAAGTATTCCATGGCCTGTATTCGGTATCGTTTACGTCGCAGCATCAGTATTTACTTTTCAATTCTATAACACCGATAGCTTCTTCCATTAGTCACACGAGTTGTGGTAAACAAAAACTTCCAATATGTGAACGCTTCAGTAAATATTAAACAAACGCGATCGATCGTGAACCAGTCTATTGATTTGGATATTCAGCTTTCTCGACAGTTAAAGGATCTGAAGGTATGGGAACCATTCAAGAACTTACAAAGAGTGTCACAAGAACTTTGTTGGTACTTTGCCGGTACCAGTTTATCAAAGGACACGATTATGTGACATGGATATTTGAATTAAGTGTGTTTCGATGTCAGTATATTCAAGTACAATTTTAAATTCTTTTTTCAGCTCATTGGATCGTACCATGTTGTTCTGACAAACAGCACAGTGCAAAAATCAATCGTGGCCCGAACGGTGGAACTCTGCTCTTTTATCAAAAACCCATCACAGAACCGCTTGCTAAAGGTGTTGTATGATGTACTAAAAGAGGACTCCAACTTCCCCACCAGGTGTCCAATCGCCCCGGGTAC
>NW_026458098.1:0-1345 GCF_943734635.1 Anopheles cruzii | reverse complement strand
TATTCAGTTCCCAATCATTTCGACCCAACGCAATCCCGTACCCAACATTTGGTGCCGTGACCAGGATAAAGAGTGAAGAAGATTTGTGTGTGAAGAAGATTTGCGCGTGAACAGATTTGTGTGTGAAGACATTTGCACGTGAATAGGTTTTGTGCGTTAGTGTGAGAATGCCGCCGAAGAGTTCTAAGAAGGAAGAAGACTCTAGTGAAAAGGCCGTGATCGTCCTTGATCGTGAGTTGGTGAAGCAACTAGAAGCAGAGAATGCCGAGCTGCGCAAACAGCTCGAAAATGTAATTGTTCCCGCTCCCGTTCCCGCTCCCGTTCCTGCTCCCGTTCCCGCTCCCGTTCCCGCTGCGAAGGAGCCCGTCAGTGCGCTGCGATCCCCTGTCACTGAGGAGATCGACCGAATGCGCAGGATGATGGCGCCCGAGGTATGGAGCGAGACAAATGAAAAAGAGCACGTGCCGGTGGCGAACCTAACCTCATTATTCGGCAACTTGCCGGTACCCGACCACATGCTTCAACGAGGAGAGCGATGCCCTACACCGGCCCAAAAAGAGGCACGAAAGGCCATGGGCCGAGAATTGCCGACCTTCGACGGCAATCCGGCAGATTGGCCGCTCTTTATCGCGACCTACATGCAGACAACGATCGCCGGTGCATATTCGGCAAGAGAAAATATGATCCGCCTGCGAAATTGCCTCAAGGGCGCAGCGTATGACGCGGTAGCTGGAAGCCTAATCTTGCCAGAAGCGCTGCCCAGAGTGCTAGACACTCTTGAAATGCTGTTCGGGAGGCCGGAGATCCTGATTCAAGCATTGTTGGAAAAGATTAGGAAAGTGCCGGCACCATCCGCAGAGCGCCTAGAAACGCTGTGCGACTTTGCGCTTGCGGTGCGCAGTTTCAGCGATCATTTGATCGCAGCTGGGCAAAGGACCCACCTAGAGAACCCGGTGCTACTAATGGAACTAGTAGAAAAGTTGCCAGCACATGTGCGGTTGTCGTGGGGCAACCATCTCACGGGAACCAAGACAGCCGCAAATTTGGCAAGCTTCAGCGAGTTCATGTTTGGAGTGGCGCGTTCGGTAAGCAAAGTAACGCTGTACACCGGACTCAGCGAGAAGCCTAGGCAAAGGAAAGAGAGAGAGCGAACGGCGAACAGAAGCTTCTGCCATGCCGCCGTGACCCAACCCGATCCCGTTGAACGACAAGGAGAGAATAGTGAAACCCAAGGACGAAACGACCCGCCGAAGACTGGATTTCAACAACCCGAGAGCAAACAAAAATTGTTTCCCCCATGCCCTGCCTGCGCAAGGGACAGGCATTCGATCATAAGTTGCGAAGT
>NW_026458097.1:0-1345 GCF_943734635.1 Anopheles cruzii | reverse complement strand
GTACCCGGGGCGATTGGACACCTGGTGGGGAAGTTGGAGTCCTCTTTTAGTACATCATACAACACCTTTAGCAAGCGGTTCTGTGATGGGTTTTTGATAAAAGAGCAGAGTTCCACCGTTCGGGCCACGATTGATTTTTGCACTGTGCTGTTTGTCAGAACAACATGGTACGATCCAATGAGCTGAAAAAAGAATTTAAAATTGTACTTGAATATACTGACATCGAAACACACTTAATTCAAATATCCATGTCACATAATCGTGTCCTTTGATAAACTGGTACCGGCAAAGTACCAACAAAGTTCTTGTGACACTCTTTGTAAGTTCTTGAATGGTTCCCATACCTTCAGATCCTTTAACTGTCGAGAAAGCTGAATATCCAAATCAATAGACTGGTTCACGATCGATCGCGTTTGTTTAATATTTACTGAAGCGTTCACATATTGGAAGTTTTTGTTTACCACAACTCGTGTGACTAATGGAAGAAGCTATCGGTGTTATAGAATTGAAAAGTAAATACTGATGCTGCGACGTAAACGATACCGAATACAGGCCATGGAATACTTACAGTCACGGAAGAGTTTGAAACTATTATACATGTTGATAAAGTTACCGTCAATAGCCAAACGTTCATCATGTACACGGTATGAAATAAAAAGTACTCAGTACTCAGATTGTAGCAACTGGCGCAAAGCAACTGACGTTAAGCTGTTGAAAATCCGACTTACTTAGTTATGAATCATGCGCGTAGTCGGTAATGGACACATTTATTATAATCGCTAATGCTATTTTAAAACGACAATTTTGATCCATTTTTATTGGAATGAAAGCAAAAAATGTCGGAAACAACACACAATTTTAGAAAAAATGTAGATTTATTCAAATTGGCCACCTTTTACCACACACCATCTGACGCGGAATAATATTGTCGTGTTCTAATCCGGTTTAGGCCGATTTTGAGGTATTCGGCTCTAGTAACTGTGTTAAGCATCAACAGGAACGAATTTGTTGGTACCAGGATGCCGTTTGCCATTTTTGTAAATCGGTGTGTTTTGGTAACACCTTGGTTTTTCAGTTCAGCTGTTATATCTTCCCCAGTGACATCTTGAAGTCCATTGGCAGAGACAACTACCATGCAGCTGTTTAGTATGGCGTGGTTTTCAATTGTAATTGCGGTTCCTGGGATAAGCTTGGTTATTTTCAATAGCTTTTCTGCCTGTATTTCTCTCGCGGTCACTTTGCACTCGATCACGATGAACACGTTTTCATATTTTTTCATTGATGTTGTCTACTTTACGTTACGAGTGCGTTTGGAACGGCTCCATTTTTAGAGACGACATGATAC
>NW_026458096.1:0-1346 GCF_943734635.1 Anopheles cruzii | reverse complement strand
AAGAACTGGCTTAACTACGACAATGGAATGCCCTACTACACGGTGGCGCTGAACCGCGATTTGAATCTGTTGCAATGTGGTGCGATTACGATCCAGGGACTCAATGCAAGCACCATCGCCCGCCGCCTTCCGCCCGGAGTGCCAGTTCTTGAGAGCTACAAGTTTGTTCCATTTTATCCTCAGCATACTCTTCAACCAGCCGATGCAGCATCTGTAATCATCCAAACTATTCTCGAAAATCAACCCACACTGCTCTTTACGGTCACGGAGGTGCACTCACCAACACGATCGCCGGTACTTTCACTTTTCGGAGATGCCATAGGAGACCTCCCGTTGATCAAAGCTCAACTCACTCTACTATCCAACAAAAAACCTGAGCCAATACCAAACGTCACCATCTCAGAGGACAAGCTCATGAAGCAACGAAACGTGCTGCTACTGATTTGCGAAAATCTGTTTGCAGATGACGAATTCATATCGGATGCCATCAACTGTCTTTCGGATCAGGGTTTCATCCTTCTGCGTGAAACTCCACAATACAAAATCAAAAATTGCCATCGCCGCTTGCAGCTAGTGAGCACGATAACGGTGGCAGGTGAAATACTCCTGCTACTGAAGCAGAAGCGATCAGCTCTGAACACTTCTGTCGATGCACACGTTATCAAAGTCTCCAGAAATGACCCGAACCACCATTGGTTGATGGAACTCAAACAACAGATCAAAACTAATCCAATAATTCTCTACGCTCAGGACGATGCTTGGTCTGGAATCATTGGTCTTGTTAACTGCATCCGCAAGGAACCCAATGTGCAAAACGTCTCCTGCTTTTTCATCGATGATCCTACGGCGCCTTCCTTCGATCCAACCGATGAATTCTACAAAGAACAAATTGACCTCGGGCTGGCCATCAACGTATATCGGAACGGACAATGGGGTTCTTATCGCCATTTCAAACTATCCGAGGACATCCAACCTCAACCAACGGCTGAACACTGTTTTGCAAACTGCGTCAAGCCTGGCGATCTCTCGTCCTTCTCATGGATGACCGGTCCGCTTAGCGAACGCAATTCAAAAATTCCTTTGATTAGAGTAGTGTATAGTTCACTTAACTTCAAAGATGTTATGCTTGCCACTGGACGCTTGACTCTAGATACATCTTTTACTAGCAGATTGGAGCAAGAGTGTGTGTTAGGATTCGAGTACTCTGGAGTCACCACGACGGGAAAGCGCGTCATGGGAATCATACCAGCAGGCTCAATGGCAACATTGATTGAAGCTGACCCTCTCTTCACTCTGGAAGTACCCGAAGAAATTACCTTAGAACAGGCTGCCACCATTCCGACAGT
>NW_026458095.1:0-1346 GCF_943734635.1 Anopheles cruzii | reverse complement strand
ATGTTACCTGAACTTTTGTACAGGCGAATATTTGTTGCAAAAGATACGCGACCGATTCGTCGGAAGTGACCGGCTCCAAAGCGCCATCAGCCGACAGCCACCTTCGACACATGGGCGAGGTTCTAGAAACAAATTTGTTATTACACATATTTAGCCTTGTCTCCCGGCAACTTACGCGACTGATAATGGATCTTTAGCAGAGTTAGAAGTTTCCATTTCGACTCCAACAGGTTTTAACCGAGAAAATCTTGGACGCTTTGCGATTGTTTACCAAACAAAAGTTTCTTTCCAATTGTCAATCGTCGATTTTTGACAGCTTCTTTGTGGCCCATGTAACAAAAAGATGGTCACTCAAAGATGCTGTGAGTTACGAAATGCTGTCAATTTGTTCATTCGAACGAAATCGTTTTTTTATTGTTTGTTTCAGTGTTTTGAAGTGTCCGGAATATCTAATTGTTGCCCTAAGAAAGATGCAGAAAGCTTAAAATCAGGATATGTTAGTGGATGATCGTTATTTAATCTATATTTTATTCATCCTGTTCCATTTATCATCACTATCGTGTTCTTTTTTAACAAATTTCTTTCTATTTCGGCCTCCCGTCATTAAGACATGGCCTGATCAACAAAGGTTCTCCAATTCACTCTGTTCCTGGTTGTCGCTCTCGATTCCGTGGGACACCGAGTATTCGCCGCTAGATTGCACTCCACCAGGTCAACCCATCTTGCTCGCTGCGCCCCTGGTCGTCTTCTTCCTGCCGGATTCGAGGCAAACACCATCTTCACAGGGTAGTTGTCCGGCATTCAACATGCCCTGCCCAGCGTATCCGTCCAGCTTTAGCCCCCTTTGGGTTACTGGGTTCGCCGTAGAGTTGCGCGAGCTCATGGTTCATCCTCCGACTCCATACTCTGTTCTCCTGCACGCCGCCAATAATCGTCCTCAGTACTCCTCGTTCGAACACTTCGAGCACTCGCCGGTCCTCTTCTAGCATTGTCCACGTCTCATGCGCATAGACGACAACCGGTCTTATGAGCGTCTTGTACAGGTTGCACTTCGTAAGGGAGCTTAGCCTGTGCGACCGCAATTGCCTGTGGAGCCCATAGTAGGCACGACTTCCGATGATAATGCGCATCCGGATCTCACGGCTGGTATCATTGTCCGCAGTTACCAGTGATCCAAGGTAGACAATACCATTGCCGGCCAGCTTCGGTTCCGCCGGCTAGCATGTACTGTGTTTTAGACGCATTTATCATCAATCCAATCCTCGCTGCTTCCCGTTCAAGTCTGGTGAAGTGTTCTGTCACTTCCACAATTGTTCTACCGACAATGTCCATGTCATTGGCAAAGC
>NW_026458094.1:0-1347 GCF_943734635.1 Anopheles cruzii | reverse complement strand
CCGAACATCGGTATCCCCACGATCGGTACCCCGTGGTACATCGCCTCGGTGATACTGCCCAGCCCACCGTGGGTGATGAACAGTCGCAGGTTCGGATGGGCCAGAATACTGTCCTGCGGGAGCCACTTGCCGATGAACACGTTGGCCGGCTGATTGGGCATATCGTCCTGGTCCCAGGTCCAAATCACACGTTGCTTCAATTTGCGGATCATACCGAGGATCGCATCCAGCTTGTCCTGCCGCAAGGTGGAGCTACGAAGGTTCGACCCGAAGCTAATGAAAATGGCACCGTGTTCGGCGGCCCCGTCCAGAAATGCTTGCAAATCCGCCGGCAACGGTTCCGGTTTGGCGTTGATCTGCAGACCGCCCACTTCCACCATGTTGGGGAGGTACGCTCGGGGGACGGTTTGCGTGAAGTGGCTGTTCAGCAGCACCAGTGACACATTCAGCATCGTCTCGTCGTAGCTTCGGTAGCCCTTTTCCGTTGGAAAATTGGACCTGAAAGTAAAGCGTGAAGACAGTCAAAGTTGCGAAGCGAAATATCGTCCCGTGCTACCCCGGGAACTTACTCGTAGTAGGGCAGCGTTTTGTGCCGTATGTATTGCACCATCAGCTTTTCCACACCGTTCACGAGCGTGTTTAGCACACGTTGGAAGAACGTCATCGGATTCCAGGGTCCCATTAGCATCTGCGGCACAGCAGCTACCTCGTTCGGGTTGCCAACCACGTTCGTAAATCCGGTAACGCCCTCCGAAAAGTACAGCATCGTCGGGCAATTGAACAGCTGGCCGATGCCGATGACGAACCCGTTCATGAAGTAGCCCACGATCGCGAGATCGAACTGTTCCTCGCGCACCAACTGCCGGAACGTTTGCGTATTGATCGACATGTTCGACGATTCCAGCGAAGCGTGCAGCACCTTCGGCATTAGCCTCATCATGTTGCGACTTCCACCCTGCATAAATTCCTTCATAAAGGACGAAAACGCGTCCTCGATGGGCAGGTACACGTCGCGATAGTTTTTCGGCGGTTTCTTCAGCGGGAACGCACTGACCATTGTCACCTACGGGAACACAGACTATACATTTACTTGGCCTGTAGATCAGTCGATCGCCGTGAACTTACCTCGTGTCCCCGCCTCGCCAACTCCTTCAGCAACGCCTGTAGGCCCAGCACATGCGACTTGCTGGCCGTCGGGAAGACGCACACAATTTTTGCTGACTCAGCCCGATGGACACCGGTGCCGAGTAGCAGTACCAGCACCACCGGCAGTGCGACGCCGAAGGTCAACACCGTCATTACCGGGTACCTCATCTTCCCTTCAAAGCTACGATCGATGTGTACGAC
>NW_026458093.1:0-1347 GCF_943734635.1 Anopheles cruzii | reverse complement strand
CCGAACATCGGTATCCCCACGATCGGTACCCCGTGGTACATCGCCTCGGTGATACTGCCCAGCCCACCGTGGGTGATGAACAGTCGCAGGTTCGGATGGGCCAGAATACTGTCCTGCGGTAGCCACTTGCCGATGAACACGTTGGCCGGCTGATTGGGCATATCGTCCTGGTCCCAGGTCCAAATGACACGTTGCTTCAATTTGCGGATCATACCGAGGATCGCATCCAGCTTGTCCTGCCGCAAGGTGGAGCTGCGAAGATTCGACCCGAAGCTAATGAAAATGGCACCGTGTTCGGCGGCCCCGTCCAGAAATGCTTGCAAATCCGCCGGCAACGGTTCCGGTTTGGCGTTGATCTGCAGACCGCCCACTTCCACCATGTTGGGGAGGTACGCTCGGGGGACGGTTTGTGTGAAGTGGCTATTCAGCAGCACCAGCGACACATTCAGCATCGTCTCGTCGTAGCTTCGGTAGCCCTTTTCCGTTGGAAAATTGGACCTAAAAGTAAAGCGCGAAGACAGTCAAAGTTGCGAAGCGAAATATCGTCCCGCGCTGCCCCGGGAACTTACTCGTAGTAGGGCAGCGTTTTGTGCCGTATGTATTGCACCATCAGCTTTTCCACACCGTTCACGAGCGTGTTTAGCACACGTTGGAAGAACGTCATCGGATTCCAGGGCCCCAGTAGCATGTGCGGCACAGCAGCTACCTCGTTCGGATTGCCAACCACGTTCGTAAATCCGGTAACGCCCTCCGAAAAGTACAGCATCGTCGGGCAATTAAACAGCTGGCCGATACCGATGACGAATCCGTTCATGAAGTAGCCCACGATCGCGAGATCAAACTGTTCCTCGCGAACCAACTGCCGGAACGTTTGCGTATTGATCGACATGTTCGACGATTCCAGCGAAGCGTGCAGCACCTTCGGCATCAGCCTCATCATGTTGCGACTTCCGCCCTGCATAAATTCCTTCATAAAGGACGAAAACGCGTCCTCGATGGGCAGGTACACGTCGCGATAGTTTTTCGGCGGTTTCTTCAGCGGGAACGCACTGACCATTGTCACCTACGGGAACACAGACTATACATTTACTTGGCCTGTAGATCAGTCGATCGCCGTGAACTTACCTCGTGTCCCCGCCTCGCCAACTCCTTCAGCAGCGCCTGTAGGCCCAGCACATGCGACTTGCTGGCCGTCGGGAAGACGCACACAATTTTTGCTGACTCAGCCCGATGGACACCGGTGCCGAGTAGCAGTACCAGCACCACCGGCAGTGCGACGCCGAAGGTCAACACCGTCATTACCGGGTACCTCATCTTCCCTTCAAAGCTACGATCGATGTGTACGAC
>NW_026458092.1:0-1350 GCF_943734635.1 Anopheles cruzii | reverse complement strand
GCAAACCGGTGCGGGTCGACTAAAATATACATAAAAAAGGCGATAAACTAACTACTCTTTTCTGTTGCCATAGTTAAACGCAGTAATGCACTTAATATTTTCCAATGTTGTTACTAACCCGCATTTACTGCACTTGGAACGCATTTTCGGTGGATCCGCAGGTAAGTTTGATAAGTCTTCCCATGCTGTGGTATCAACTGGGAATTCGTTCATCATTATGATTAAGCTATATTATTAATTGTTTTAATTTTAAAAGGAAAAGTATAGCTACTTTTAACGCAAAACGTTGATCAACGAGAACCGGCACTGAGGCGATCTGACACGAGCTCATTGTTGATGTTTTTGACAGTTATGGAAAGTACACTGTAAAGAGGTATTCCGCAAGCAACGACCCGTGCAAGAAATTGATTTCACAGCCGATTCGACCAAGTTTGCCTGAATTTTCGATCGACTCTCGTCCGGCCATAAATTCATAAATTGAGCTTACCTATAGCCATAAAAAAGATTTTAAAATTAGAGCAAAGTTAAGTTCCATTGTGCTCCGACAGTATTGCCAAACAGGGTGTTTTTGTTGTTGATTGACACTGTGCTAGATATTTATTCGTCATAATTTTGCTCTTCCCGTTTTCTGTATTTTGCTTTTTCTCTTTGCTCTAGGGCTGTAGGTAACAGCAGAGAAAGCAGAGAGCGAGAAAGTTGCTTACCGGTGGCCTGTTTTATGCTACGCCCTCTAAGGTCAGACCTATATTGGACCCAATTTTACCTTGCGTGAACTGTCTGGTGGAACAAATCAGTCTACAATACTGCACAGGTTTCACCACATAAGCATTAAGCTGGCCATATAATGGCGAGACCGCATGCCATCCCTTACGCAGGTCCATAATGATGATGACATAAATAATTATTAAATGATAATAATGTAGTAAGTTTCTGTTTAGCTGGGAGAAGGGCCAAAAATGGTCCAAAACCCGCTCTAATTGGACGGCGATACGATATGTTACACCTGCTTTCCTCACTCTTGGTTCACGGTTATTATGTTGTGACTTGTTTTTTAATCACGCACCAAAACCTTTCTGGGATTAATGTTGTAACTCCGGGAGATAGGTGTTGGTGAATGAACTGGTTCCTCGCCAGGAAAAATTACTTGTTAAGTGATGTCAACAACGGAGCTTTCTGAGGGCTTGGCCATCTTTAATGTCGAGATCGTAGCCACAATGGCCCCAATGGCCCACAATGGCCCACAATGGCACAATGGCAATGCCGAGAAGTTGATTTCGGAGCTTATTTCATGCGCAAGAACTCATAATAAATACCTCTGTGTGTAGCGTAATTTACATACATTTATGAGAC
>NW_026458091.1:0-1351 GCF_943734635.1 Anopheles cruzii | reverse complement strand
GTGTTGTTTGTCGCTGCGATCACGGTTAAAAAATGTTTTAAGCACGGTTAGGTAGTTAATGTTCTTTATTACTCCTAGCACCGAGTGCTAAAACATTGCTGTTCTTTCCGTCTCCTGATCGCAACTAACTAATCTCGCTCCGTTTGCGCCTTTTTCGCATTCCTCGTCTCTCGGTCGTCGACCTGCTCTCCCGGTAAACGATCCAACTTCACGCGTTCGATCCTCAACGCTTGGACCGTTTACCGGGCCTAGGTTGAGTTGACAGCGGTGGAGTGAACCCAAACTGTTATACGCAACACTCCCCCGCGTACACTTCGCCGCTGTCAACTCAGTTTCTGTCACTTTCTTCATGGTCACATCAACAAACCTTTGTTTTCAACATTCGACCGTCATTCCGATTCCGTTGCTCGTCGATCCTTTAAACGTTCCACTCTTCTATCAACCTTTCTACTTATCGTCTTTCTGTACTTTCTCTGGTGCCAGCCTAACTTAGTGTGTTCGGCCGCGTGCCAAACTTTCTGTCTTCTTTCCTGTCAAGTTCTACTGTGTTTTGCAGCTTTACTCTACATGTTCAATCAACAACATTTTCACATTCAACCTCTCTCCCTTCTGGTGCCTTTCGTGAGGACTTGTTCAGTTCGATGTATGCTAACTTTCCGAATATTCTAGTCTTTGACACACCGCGCAGCAGCATTCGCGATACGGCCACGAGTCCTCTTTCCTGATAGCCTTGCTCCTTGATGCCGGAAAAAATGGCTAGATTCCGTATTGTGGGCCCAGATCGTCGTCCAGCGTGGATATCGCGAGAAGCTGGCCACGCGCGCCAAACGCTGCCGGTTCATGTTCATCGCCCGCACGTGGCCTGCAACGGCACGAAAGAGGCTTGCTGGCACACCGTCATAATCGAGCTTCTTCATTGTGGCCACGGCCGCTATCCGCTGTTTGCGCTCCTCGTCCAGCTTGGCTTCCAGGTCGCGCAGAGCTTTTACTGGTCCCTCCTTGGCGCGGTCCCAGACGACCCGGCGGAACTTGCTGCCCGTCGAGTTCGCCCGATTGTAGGGGATTCCGACACCGACACCGATCCCGACGGCGGCGGCGGCGGCTGGCGGTTGTTGTTGCTGCTGTGGGGTTATGCTTTCGTTAGTACTATCTTTAACTCTTGCTATACTTTCCTGATCTACTGCTTGATCTTCTTTGAATCTCCGCAGCGTTGCGGATCCTTCTTCCAGCCCGTCAAACTTTCCATTGGGCTGCTTCGTCCTGCTCTCATAACACTGGTGCCTAGGGCGCACGCTGCACGCCGACACATGCGCCCTGACCCGTGTACTGACGCCCGCGCGTTCGCGCACGG
>NW_026458090.1:0-1351 GCF_943734635.1 Anopheles cruzii | reverse complement strand
GTGTTGTTTGTCGCTGCGATCACGGTTAAAAAATGTTTTAAGCACGGTTAGGTAGTTAATGTTCTTTATTACTCCTAGCACCGAGTGCTAAAACATTGCTGTTCTTTCCGTCTCCTGATCGCAACTAACTAATCTCGCTCCGTTTGCGCCTTTTTCGCATTCCTCGTCTCTCGGTCGTCGACCTGCTCTCCCGGTAAACGATCCAACTTCACGCGTTCGATCCTCAACGCTTGGACCGTTTACCGGGCCTAGGTTGAGTTGACAGCGGTGGAGTGAACCCAAACTGTTATACGCAACACTCCCCCGCGTACACTTCGCCGCTGTCAACTCAGTTTCTGTCACTTTCTTCATGGTCACATCAACAAACCTTTGTTTTCAACATTCGACCGTCATTCCGATTCCGTTGCTCGTCGATCCTTTAAACGTTCCACTCTTCTATCAACCTTTCTACTTATCGTCTTTCTGTACTTTCTCTGGTGCCAGCCTAACTTAGTGTGTTCGGCCGCGTGCCAAACTTTCTGTCTTCTTTCCTGTCAAGTTCTACTGTGTTTTGCAGCTTTACTCTACATGTTCAATCAACAACATTTTCACATTCAACCTCTCTCCCTTCTGGTGCCTTTCGTGAGGACTTGTTCAGTTCGATGTATGCTAACTTTCCGAATATTCTAGTCTTTGACACACCGCGCAGCAGCATTCGCGATACGGCCACGAGTCCTCTTTCCTGATAGCCTTGCTCCTTGATGCCGGAAAAAATGGCTAGATTCCGTATTGTGGGCCCAGATCGTCGTCCAGCGTGGATATCGCGAGAAGCTGGCCACGCGCGCCAAACGCTGCCGGTTCATGTTCATCGCCCGCACGTGGCCTGCAACGGCACGAAAGAGGCTTGCTGGCACACCGTCATAATCGAGCTTCTTCATTGTGGCCACGGCCGCTATCCGCTGTTTGCGCTCCTCGTCCAGCTTGGCTTCCAGGTCGCGCAGAGCTTTTACTGGTCCCTCCTTGGCGCGGTCCCAGACGACCCGGCGGAACTTGCTGCCCGTCGAGTTCGCCCGATTGTAGGGGATTCCGACACCGACACCGATCCCGACGGCGGCGGCGGCGGCTGGCGGTTGTTGTTGCTGCTGTGGGGTTATGCTTTCGTTAGTACTATCTTTAACTCTTGCTATACTTTCCTGATCTACTGCTTGATCTTCTTTGAATCTCCGCAGCGTTGCGGATCCTTCTTCCAGCCCGTCAAACTTTCCATTGGGCTGCTTCGTCCTGCTCTCATAACACTGGTGCCTAGGGCGCACGCTGCACGCCGACACATGCGCCCTGACCCGTGTACTGACGCCCGCGCGTTCGCGCACGG
>NW_026458089.1:0-1352 GCF_943734635.1 Anopheles cruzii | reverse complement strand
GTAAACCATAGAGGCTCGTAAGCAGCGACAGCCGACGCCTCAAAGAACCAACGACGGGGTTTTCCAACACAGAAACGACCGGCGCGACAAATGCAGCAACAACAGCACCGAAAAACCCACCATAAACGGCTGGGTAAACCATAGACGCAGGATGCAGCACAGGAAAATGAAGCGCTTCCCAACAGTTACCTGGGATCGCAACACGGAAAGACGACGGCATTTTGGTCCTTTTTGGACGCACCACCAAACGAGGGGTTTTTCCAATGCAGCAAACGATCGGCGACTGCAGGGGCAAACTAACGACACAAGATGCAGCGTTGAGACCGGGCAAGACGATCACGGGTAGCGACGACACCGACGGAACGCGGAGGACGAATGTATATAAAGAAATAGTTTGTTTGTTTTAATGGATTATAGAGACTTTGAGCCGCAATGGCCTAGGCATTCATCTCTTTTATATACTAGACTAACTACTACTATATCTAGCTTATTTCTATCTTTATAGTCTATTTAGATCGATTCCAGTGGGGTCTTGTTTTAGAGGGACCAACTTCAGCCAGCTCGCTACGGACGCTCCGTCCGGAAATACCAGGAAATACCTGTGTACCCGCCGAGCGACCGTTTCGAGCCAGCCCACTGCGGAGGCTTCGTCTCAACACCCGCATAAGGCGTCGTTTGCAACGGCTATCGAAACATACAATATAAGAAGCTAAGTACTTTCCTCCTTCCTCCTGTCCTTTACATAGTTTTTTTTTTAAACTCTTTGCCCGGACTACTTTTCCTTAAAATTCTTCGTCATACTTTTCTTCTCCCAAACCCAAACGAAAATCCTTCTGCCGCACCCAAAATCCCTCCCCGCACTTTGAAAACCCACCCAAATAACTGCAAACTTGCACAACACTACAAGACTTACACCTAATATCCAACCACTGAGAAAATTTTAGTAATTATAATAGCCAAATTTCATCAAATCACATCCTAGTCGGTCACAAAATCTGTCACAAGCATACTATCTTTCAATATCTACCCAAAATGATCTCATACAGGAACGGATTCATCTCTGAATTAGGAAACTCTAGCATTTAGCTATCGCTATCGTTTTTAATACAAACCTTAAAAGATACCATCCTTTAAAACTGGACTGGATTATATCACAAATACTATATTACAATTAAATTAAATCTCACTTAACTGGAGTAACTTTTTCTATCCATTTCAACTCAGTTCTGGGGGTTCGATTGAGTTGAATAAATTTTAAAGCAAATTAGACTCAACCCACTCGAACATAACCAGCAAAACTTTAATTTGAACTTTCTGAAACTTTTTAGAACTAGGTTAAGACTTTTACGTTT
>NW_026458088.1:0-1353 GCF_943734635.1 Anopheles cruzii | reverse complement strand
GTATATGGCAAATTTTAATGAATTTACACGGTTTATTCTTTTTCTATTATCAAAAGTCAATATTTTACATCATAATTAGTCAGTACCCCGTATATCCACCGTTGTTTTGGAGCACTTCATGCACTCTGTTTGGCAGCGAATCGACCAAATCCTGAAAAGTTTTTACTGGAATTGGATACCATTCCTGCTGCACTTTTTGTCACAATTCATCTTTGTTTGAAAATTATTGTCCAGCTAACTTTAGCTTCAAGGTATTCCACAAGTTTTCATTAGGGTTTAAGTCAGGAGACTGACTTGACCAAGGCGAAACTGACACATTATTGCCATCAAACCACGATATCATAAGCTATGACGTATGCTTGGGATCGTTTTCTGGTTGAAATATCCATCTCAGTGGCATGTTTTCTTCTACGTAAGGCAGCATAAACGTCTTCCATAATTGTTTTATACTCGAGAGCATGCATGGTGCTCTTTACTCTGAAATAGGAACCTATACCAGATCATGAAAAATATCCCCAAATCATGATACTTCCACCTACATGTTTTAAAACTTTTTTTGTAAACCTGGGATGGAATTATTTCCTAGCAGGTCGTCAAACAGTACACTGAGAGTCCGAACGAAACAAATTTATTTTGGTTTCGTCGCTCCATAAAATATTATGCCAATTTTTCGTAGCCCTCGGTACCTTCCCATGAACGATATTGAGCAGCAAACTGTTACCTCATCTGTAATTTTTTTTTAATCAATAGTGGCACTTTTCTTGCAATTAGCCCTGGTAGATTAGCTTCTTGTAACCGCCTGTGGACAGGTTTTGGGCTAATACACTGTAATGTTATTTATTATTGAGCAAATCGCTCTAGATGCACCAAACGGATCCGCTTTTGCCTAAAATGATATGCGATGATCTATCGTTGGTTTGGTTTTTCTTGGTCTAACTCGCGTTTCCTTTGTTTTTTTCCACAACAAAGCATTTCTCACAAAATTTACTGATTTTCCTAGTAGTTCGGCGATGTTTTTGTACCTCGCGCCTTCGTTGCGTAGATTCTTCACGATCTTTCTTTCCTCAAGGATTGCAATGAGTTCTTCTGCCCATTCTAGATGTTCTACCAGGAAACAACCCTTTTTTTAGAATCAAAATTGAAAATTGACTGCAACAAGACCAATTAAACCAATTTCGTTCAAGATGTCGGGTGAAATTGCATCGTATACAACGAATTACCTATTTTATTGACCAGGCCATATCAGACTGCTGCCAAAATAAGTGGTAACACACCTGTCACTTTTGACATAAATGTCACCAACATAGCAAAAAAATTACGTTAACTAATGTATCTAAGTACTGTATTAGTTTG
>NW_026458087.1:0-1355 GCF_943734635.1 Anopheles cruzii | reverse complement strand
TTATAGCTGTTATACTGAGCCTTATGCGGTTTCACATTAAATCTGTTTGTACTTAGACATGCATGGCTTAACCTTTGAGACGAGCGTATATTACTGGTAGGATCAACCAGAATTCCGACTTTGCGTTCGAATGTTCATTGTCCCATTGCACCCGGAGGAGCAAACACCACGTTCTATATGTTGTCAAGTCCGGTAGCACACGGGAGGCGAGCCCCCGTGCGAACCTCATTGCCCTCGTATCACACACACCCGATGCACCGGACAGGCACTTGAGCGGCATTCGACTCCGCTAAGCGCTCGTGCGCCCGATTGTGCATGCGCTGACGGGGCCTTCATACCCCTACCACAGCGACCTTATGCCAAACTTCCATGAATACTTAGGTGAGCTGACAAGGGCCTTCATTTCCCTACCATCAACTAAAGGACACGCTAGGCGCGTCCGATCATTGCAACTGCGGGGCTTTCATACCCCAATCACCACAGTACGCAATTCACCAGAGTTTAATCACAACCCCCCCGGACATGGCACACTATTAACTTGCAACAAAACTTAGTGTGTGCCGGGCACATCGGTTCCACAAAATCATTCCCGATGTACCCCAATTGGGGTTGTGAACGCATCCATGGTCCTCTGACACACCCAACCAAGCGTGGATACTACATACCTCAAACACCCAGTACACTAACAGACAAATCAATATATGGTTGCTTTCCCCCAGACATTTGCCAATCACTTGGCACCCGGACGGGAACTCGCTCCTGATTGCGCCAATGCCACCCATTTGCCAAGAGCGAGTTCTGTATGTAGATTTCATTTGGAAAGACAACCGTGTACTGGATATTCTATCCGACGATTACAGATGACGAGTACGAGACTCGACTACACTCACGGATAATACATTTTGGGTCGAGATTGCTTTCGGGGTTTTCGATTGGTCTTGCGCTTGTAAACGTATAACTTTGACTTGTGGTAACCTCGGTATGTTAGTCGATCACGTGGATGTGAACTGGTACGGGTGAGCAATCTGTTCACTTGCACTCTGGGTAGGAATAGGTGAGCGCTATAGGTTAAGATCATTGTATGGTTCCATCGTGATGACTTTCGCTAGATAGTAGGATGTTTGGATAGTTATAACGTTTTTGGCCATTTGTTCATAGTGTTCGGTTCATTGAGGAATTCGATTGGTCTTTGCTTCACACACGTGGTCGATCACTTGGATGTGAACTAGGGTGAGATTAAGGTGTTCACTAGTGCTCTCTTTGGGTTTGGATCAGTACTGAGCACTTGATTGGTTTCGCATAATATGTATCCATAGTGATGACTCTTTCCAGCTTAAGATTTCGTTACCGGTTTC
>NW_026458086.1:0-1356 GCF_943734635.1 Anopheles cruzii | reverse complement strand
CCAAATTTGGTTAGCAGTAGAGATTCGTTTTCAATCACTTGTAAACTTCGTAGCATTGAAAGAACTGTAAATAATGGTAAAATATTAATGAAACTTTCCTTTTTCAACTCCACGCGGAGAAACGTGAAACGGAACTGTGTCTTCATCCTTCGGATACCTCGGAAGCCACTTACAGTTAATGCCCCGAAATATTCAAATCGGAAGCCAAAAGCAGCTTTTCTGCAATCAGGCTACGGAAGATTGAGTTAAAATAATAAATAAATGATCAAACCTTGCGCGGGTGCGCTAGATTGCAGACACCCCTCTGCCGGTGCATCGCGCTGCAAGGGTGCATCGGAGCAGCAGCGAAAGCTCCTTGTTCGCAGCCGTGTGCAAATCGTGAGAAGGTAGCACGATCGACAAGCGAGCCCGGGGAAACCAAGGGAACGTGGTTACGATAAGAGCACACCGTGCGCCGGCACTAGCTTTGGCGGACGCTTTCCGGTTTCCGGAAGTCGAGTCACCGCTAGTGGCTTTTGTCTTTTCCCGATAAGCCGGATCCGAGATCCGGTCCCGGCGGAAGTGCTGCGAGAAATGCTTGGAGCCGCAGTGTCTTGGCACCCTGGCCAGAGAATGGCACCACCGGTTGGGTATCCGCGGGGCGAACTCGCTAAGACTCCATTCTTGGCTGGCTGCATAATTTATGGACCCGCCGCTTTGAATTGGGCAAAAAAGAAGATGAATTCCTAAGATTTAATTCCCCCGAAGCATTCTGGAGCAGTCGAAACGGACTGAACAGCAAACATTAGGAAAGATAAATTGTCAAATGAAACGGAAGCAGACTTGATGAGAATTATTAAAATAAGCGGATCGCCAGATTTTAATTCCCAGTAAAAAAGGATCCATCAAATTGGTTCCAAACGATTCCTTCGAACCGATTCATTCCGATTTCTCTTTACTTCAGTTCTCGTTTACTCTTCACCGAATGTGCCATAATTTTACAACCGATCATTGCAAGCTTTCGAGTAAATAGAGTTCCCGGCAGAGCACGAACGTTGAAGATTTTTCTCGAGCCACCATTTAAAGCACTATTCTTCCCCATTCTGAAACATCGCGAACACCTAAAATCATCTGCAGTAGTTTGATTACCATGTTCACATGTTTTAATTGTCGAGAATATAATAACAATAAATTATCGTTTCACATCACCGTTTTGGAGATTTGATTTCGTTAAAAAAACATAAATTAACGAACAATTTGAAAATTGCACTGCCACCTAGTGTTCGATGGTGGCACTTCTTCAACACAACCCCGAACAGGAATCGCATGCAGTCTCGCCGCGACCATGGCCGCTTATTGCGTATGAGGTGAAATCCG
>NW_026458085.1:0-1358 GCF_943734635.1 Anopheles cruzii | reverse complement strand
CAGACAGCCAGAGACCGAAACGCAAAACACACTACGCAGACTAGAATCGAATCGGCTTTCGGAACAGACAAAGATCATTCCACTTGTGCCGCGGCGCACTGGGCACGGCAACACGGTTCTTTTACCTTGCCTCCTACGGTCGGTTGCTGCCTGCCGTGTTTGCCCACGATCCCTGCCGCCGCCGTGCCGTGCGTACACTTTTCGTTCTTGTTGCGTTGCGGTTTTGTGGGGCCTTTTTATGCAGCCGATGGCCAGCCTGGAAGGGTTTCGTGTCCAGGTTGTTGTTAACTATTCAAAACATAACAATATGCCACGTCAGTCTTGCTGGATACAAAAATACGGCCGAAGACACACACTAGATTTGGAATATTCTGACACAAGTTGGCTTCGACACGATTCAGAGATTCAGTGGAACTGACACTGTGTCACTGTGACGTCATAAACAGCTACACTGTCAAATATTCTGCCGTTTCGATTGTAGCTCAATTTTACGGTTTGATAAATATTTTGTTTTGTAAAATTAATATTTTTTAAGGCATTGCTGTCTTTCAGTTGTTTTAAGCCTTAATAATTGATGATGGATCATTGTTAACTTTAGGTAAAGCACGTAATAGAGTGCTCCACTGATGTGATTTAGTCCTTTCTTTTTAAGCTACTCGAAGAATAGACGATTTGGAAGTGTTTACAACGTGCAACAAGGAAGCAATTGAAATTATGAGGATTAAAAAGTAATACAGACCAAAAATATGTGTTTGGCCACTGATTGTTTTTTTCACATTTCATGGTTTGTAGTCAGAATGTGAAAAAATCGCAAGAAAACACATTCCAAGATGTTCCGGTATCCGGTTTACATTGCACACCTTCAGGCGTATTAGATAGTTTACAATCTTTTCCGTATTCGACAGCTCCTGCTGAGTTTCTTAGAACCTGCTTTGAATAATGGCAGCAGAACAAGGAAAAGAATATTTGCCATCCATACGTAGATTGCATGCAGATAAGGCTTCAATTAATCGCATCGGAATGTATCCTATGTAATTTCTTTCAATTAGGTAGAATCCATCAGCCGCCGAATTCACAGCTTTATCCAATGAAATCCCAGGACACGATAGGTGATAGGGAAAAGCCAAAATAATCCAAACATTAGTAACTTCCTGAAACATTAAGAAAATAGATGGACACTTTTGCGAGAGAGAAACCCGGAGATAGTTTATGTTTCCAAGTGTATTGTTTTGTATTGTACCGATCTCGTTTTACACTTTCTACGTTTCCGTCAAGCAAGAAAATAGCGTAGGTAGACGATCCTGACCGCGCATCCTGACACCGGAGACGGAACGAAATGCATCCCGCGAATCGGCAAC
>NW_026458084.1:0-1358 GCF_943734635.1 Anopheles cruzii | reverse complement strand
CAGACAGCCAGAGACCGAAACGCAAAACACACTACGCAGACTAGAATCGAATCGGCTTTCGGAACAGACAAAGATCATTCCACTTGTGCCGCGGCGCACTGGGCACGGCAACACGGTTCTTTTACCTTGCCTCCTACGGTCGGTTGCTGCCTGCCGTGTTTGCCCACGATCCCTGCCGCCGCCGTGCCGTGCGTACACTTTTCGTTCTTGTTGCGTTGCGGTTTTGTGGGGCCTTTTTATGCAGCCGATGGCCAGCCTGGAAGGGTTTCGTGTCCAGGTTGTTGTTAACTATTCAAAACATAACAATATGCCACGTCAGTCTTGCTGGATACAAAAATACGGCCGAAGACACACACTAGATTTGGAATATTCTGACACAAGTTGGCTTCGACACGATTCAGAGATTCAGTGGAACTGACACTGTGTCACTGTGACGTCATAAACAGCTACACTGTCAAATATTCTGCCGTTTCGATTGTAGCTCAATTTTACGGTTTGATAAATATTTTGTTTTGTAAAATTAATATTTTTTAAGGCATTGCTGTCTTTCAGTTGTTTTAAGCCTTAATAATTGATGATGGATCATTGTTAACTTTAGGTAAAGCACGTAATAGAGTGCTCCACTGATGTGATTTAGTCCTTTCTTTTTAAGCTACTCGAAGAATAGACGATTTGGAAGTGTTTACAACGTGCAACAAGGAAGCAATTGAAATTATGAGGATTAAAAAGTAATACAGACCAAAAATATGTGTTTGGCCACTGATTGTTTTTTTCACATTTCATGGTTTGTAGTCAGAATGTGAAAAAATCGCAAGAAAACACATTCCAAGATGTTCCGGTATCCGGTTTACATTGCACACCTTCAGGCGTATTAGATAGTTTACAATCTTTTCCGTATTCGACAGCTCCTGCTGAGTTTCTTAGAACCTGCTTTGAATAATGGCAGCAGAACAAGGAAAAGAATATTTGCCATCCATACGTAGATTGCATGCAGATAAGGCTTCAATTAATCGCATCGGAATGTATCCTATGTAATTTCTTTCAATTAGGTAGAATCCATCAGCCGCCGAATTCACAGCTTTATCCAATGAAATCCCAGGACACGATAGGTGATAGGGAAAAGCCAAAATAATCCAAACATTAGTAACTTCCTGAAACATTAAGAAAATAGATGGACACTTTTGCGAGAGAGAAACCCGGAGATAGTTTATGTTTCCAAGTGTATTGTTTTGTATTGTACCGATCTCGTTTTACACTTTCTACGTTTCCGTCAAGCAAGAAAATAGCGTAGGTAGACGATCCTGACCGCGCATCCTGACACCGGAGACGGAACGAAATGCATCCCGCGAATCGGCAAC
>NW_026458083.1:0-1359 GCF_943734635.1 Anopheles cruzii | reverse complement strand
TGGGCTAAAATCGCTGACTTGGATTGTAACACAACGTGGCGCTCAGGCGGTTTTAAGGCCGAAAATTTAGAACCTTCGAAAAAGACCAGAAGTTGCACTCCAACACAGACTGTACGCTCTAGAAAAGTCACCGTGAATGGGATTCTGGGTGGCGTAAGTAGACCGAGATTCCACTCTGCTTGTGGAGATGGAACTTGGTGGCGCAGAGCGTGGTGATAATTGGTTGTACCATGTCGCCTTAAATTCCGCTTCTTAAGCACACGGAGCCCATCCCAAGGGGCCGGTCGACCGACCTACTTCTTCGCAACCTCTCCCGAATGTATTTGGGCGACGAAGTAATTTTTCCGGCGCCATAATTTATGGGCTAGCCCTAGATACATCGAGCTTTCTTGGACCGTTTGTCGGATTTTTGGGTCTTTGCTAAAAAAGAATGCCCCTAAAAGGACTCCTCGCCGGTGGTTTATTTATTGTGTACTTTTCGTCGGTGGTTCTTTTGTGTGTTTTGGTAGGTTGAACCTTTGCAATGCCGCTAGGTCTCAAGACCTAGCGGTTGTGGTGAAAATTAATCGGCATTCGTGTGATGTGTGGCAGTTACTGGTCGGTTAACCATCCCCTTCGCGTCTCGCTTGAGCTTCGTCCGGTCTGGGATGTTTGAGCATACACGCGAATGGCAAATGTGGCCACATCCGATATGTACCATAAAACAAGCCTGCAGAGAAATCACTTTCATGCTTTGAATTTTGCTGTCCATCGGATCCTGGTCGAAACAGACTGAAGTGGTTTGACTAATGGTGTAACGTAATTTAGCGTGAGAAATTGTGCTCTAATTTTCGCTGCCATTGCTGGCTGTCATGGCGGCGGAGCCTCACCAATTTCCCATCTTGGAATTGCCGAGAAGCTCAATGAAAGCTGTTCTCGCGAAGTGGAATAAGATTTAATTGATAGGCAAATGCTAACAAATTATCCCAACAATACAAATTGCCAAACTAAACTCGCATCTCTCGAGCGCATGCAGCAGAAGTCCTAAGTATCAGTTGGCCTTTTGGCAACTCATAGAACTACAAACAAATAAATCCATTCTCACATATTATAAGAGCAAACTGTAAGTGGGTCACGTGTTGTCTCGATGGTGTGTTCACGAACAGGGATTTATGCGCTATGGTTAAGTACAACTTATCGTCATCGAAGATTCGCTTAGGAAATAAAATAATGATTGTGATCACGCTACGACGCGCTTTATGATTCTTCCGCTCATGCTCTACACCCATTCTCTCGGTGGCCTCGGTAGCCTTCGCCGTAAGAAAACCGAGACAGCAACGGATCGATCACCAAACGGGGCATTACTTTTTCTTCATGGCC
>NW_026458082.1:0-1359 GCF_943734635.1 Anopheles cruzii | reverse complement strand
CCAAATTTGGTTAGCAGTAGAGATTCGTTTTCAATCACTTGTAAACTTCGTAGCATTGAAAGAACTGTAAATAATGGTAAAATATTAATGAAACTTTTCTTTTTCAACTTCATGCGGAGAAACGTGAAACGGAACTGTGTCTTCATCCTTCGGATACCTCGGAAGCCACTTACAGTTAATGCCCCAAAATATTCAAATCGGAAGCCAAAAGCAGCTTTTCTGCAATCAGGCTACGGAAGATTGAGTTAAAATAATAAATAAATGATCAAACCTTGCGCGGGTGCGCTAGATTGCAGACACCCCTCTGCCGGTGCATCGCGCTGCAAGGGTGCATCGGTGCAGCAGCGCAAGCTCCTTGTTCGCAGCCGTGTGCAAATCGTGAGAAGGTAGCACGATCGACAAGCGAGCCCGGGGAAACCAAGGGAACGTGGTTACGATAAGAGCACACCGTGCACCGGCACTAGCTTTGGCGGACGCTTTCCGGTTTCCGGAAGCCGAGTCACCGCTAGTGGCTTTTGTCTTTTCCCGATAAGCCGGATCCGAGATCCGGTCCCGGCGGAAGTGCTGCGAGAAATGCTTGGAGCCGCAGTGTCTTGGCACCCTGGCCAGAGAATGGCACCACCGGTTGGGTATCCGCGGGGCGAACTCGCTAAGACTCCATTCTTGGCTGGCTGCATAATTTATGGACCCGCCGCTTTGAATTGGGCAAAAAAGAAGATGAATTCCTAAGATTTAATTCCCCCGAAGCATTCTGGAGCAGTCGAAACGGACTGAACAGCAAACATTAGGAAAGATAAATTGTCAAATGAAACGGAAGCAGACTTGATGAGAATTATTAAAATAAGCGGATCGCCAGGCTTTAATTCCCAGTAAAAAAGGATCCATCAAATTGGTTCCAAACGATTCCTTCGAACCGATTCATTCCGATTTCTCTTTACTTCAGTTCTCGTTTACTCTTCACCGAATGTGCCATAATTTTACAACCGATCATTGCAAGCTTTCGAGTAAATAGAGTTCCCGGCAGAGCACGTACGTTGAAGATTTTTCTCGAGCCACCATTTAAAGCACTCCTCTGAGTTTCCCCATTCTGGAACACCGCGAACACCTAAAATCATCTGCACTTCCACTAAGTTTGATTACCATGTTCACATGTTTTAAATGTCGAGAATATAATAACGATAAAATTCCAACATTTGATTTCGTTGAAATAAATCTCATCGACGTACATTAACGAACAATTTGAAAATTGCAATGCCACCTAGTGTTCGATGGTGGCACTTCTTCAACACAACCCCGAACAGGAATCGCATGCAGTCTCGCCGCGACCATGGCCGCTTATTGCGTATGAGGTGAAATCCG
>NW_026458081.1:0-1361 GCF_943734635.1 Anopheles cruzii | reverse complement strand
CCCGTTGTTGCCGGCGGCCGTTGATAGCATAAGCCGCCGCTAAGCATGGAGGAAATCTTTTTGACGTGCCCCACAATGTTTTACGGCTTTCTGGGAAGTTGACGAACTTAAAGTATCGACGAACCCTGCAATCAGCTGCTTACCAGACGGGAGCGCTGTCATTGAACTTTGACATACTGGGGGGCAATTCAAAATCAATCTGTGGCCCGTCCGGTGGGCCGTCCGGAGGATTAAGCATCCTTTGGACGATGTTTTAATCTATACTGGGAAAGCATAAATTTCCTGACGGGGTTTACAACATTTTAAAAAGTCCTTCCAGTAAGCGACAGGATCTCCATTGTTCGCCACAAGTTGGGTCGAGCGAGCAACATTCGGCAACTCTTCCGGTGGTCGAACTCGGGATGCAAGTAAGTAAATAGTCTCAGATCGAACACGAGTAAATATTGGCACCGTAGCCAACAGTTCGAGTGCAACTTCTTCGCCTCGGGGCAACTTTTGCTTTAGTGCCGCTAGTAGTGGGAAGAAGCAAAAGTTGACAGTTCGTGCGGTGCATGCAGTGAAATGTTACCGTGGCCTGATTTCGCTAACTTTCTTCAATAACAAACTTTCGCTTCAACGTGGTGCGGTGCGGCAATTCTACGGCGAACACCAGGCGATTGATTGTGGGCGATAGCAGGAGCATGGTGCTCGTCGCCCCGAGGGCCCCGTGAGTTTCGCCGAAGTCGCTTTCGGAACCTGTCGCACGCAACTGTGCCAGCCGTTCGTAGAATAAGTCCAACGGAAAAAGACGTACGGCATGCCGGCCTCGGTGTCTGGCAATCGCCGGCGACTCAACTCCCGGAGGCTCCCTCAGTGTGCTACATCTTCTCGAAGAGCTGCTCTACAAATTCGGCAAAATCACTGCCGAAAACGAAAATAGGCACTGAAGCGAAGGCTTAAAGGTTAAGCGCAAATTGCAAACGAACGAGTTCTTTCATCGCACCCGCGTTGCTTATCATTCGGCGGAAGTTCCGAAATCGATTCCACGAACCGTGGAATTATCAGTAACTTTAAGGCGCACGGAAAGCGTTATTCGTTTCCCACGAATCTACGAAAATCAACTCAAACGTAGCCACCGGGTGCGCCGGTGTCATCACCGAAACTGGGTTCACTGGGGGTCGCCACCTTTAACCTACCCGATTTTCCAAACGAGGCATAGGAGATCCTGTGTTTTGGAAAGCCCACCTCCAAACGGCTGTGGCGTGGTCGCACACCAGATTGGGTCCGCGTACAGGACACGTTAATGATCTTTTCAAGACTCTGTCGTCCTCGACTTGGTTCATTACTCTACTTTCATCGTTGCGCAGTGTGTCACGGGTTCC
>NW_026458080.1:0-1362 GCF_943734635.1 Anopheles cruzii | reverse complement strand
TAAATTGCAAATTAATGGGCTCCGCACCTACCCGACCGCAGGTGGGGTCTCTGCCGAGGTCGCTGATTTTCCCCACGCGCTGAACACACCTCGAAGGAGAGAAGGACAGAGAGCGAGAGAAAGATCAGCAGCGACGCCAGGCAGCCGGCAACGGGCGCGATTACGGCTCGATTTGAAAATTGATTCGTGCTGCCCCGCAAGAGCCTCGCATGCACACGCCACGCCGCAGCAACATCCGCTCTGCGTACGACGATGCTAATTGAGGCCAGCGGAAGAAGGAGTCAGAAGGATGTGCCGCCACGTGAACACGGTTGAAACTGTTTGTTTTATGGGCCACTGATTGGCCACAGCTGGGCTGCCACCGTTCAGGAAGAAATGGTGATAACTTTTAGAAGCCACAGGTCTCCCCACTTGGAGCATTCATTGAATTGTAGGCAGAGAAAAAGCATTAAATTTTCAAGCTCAACTTTATGATCCTGTGGGTGGTCTCTAGCTGGCCGCAGGGTCCAGGGTATGGCAACTCTGACTACGATCGTCTGCGAGTGCGAGAGTCATTTTGAATTGCCTAAGATACGAAGCGAAATGAATTAAAACGCCTGACATCTTCACGAACTTTTGGCGTTTCCGGTGCACGAACCATTTTCCTTCATGCCTCTCAAGGCAAGGCAAACCCTGGGCCTCTTCTCATTCATGGTAGCATCCGTGAACTGGGCAACCAATCGCACAGGCTGCCCCAAGTTCCAGTCCCCTCTTCTTCTTCTTGTGGCATGTTTCAAAAAATGAACCAAGATTGAGTCGAACAGAAAGAGAACATGCTGCAGAGCGCAGGAAAAAGTCAACCACAATCTGCGTGTGATGATGAAGGAATCGGGAAACCCAACGCAACCTCTGCCGCCGCCGCCGACGGAGGTTCGTCGCTCACTGTTTCGCTCGGGTCACTAGAAGCCCCACCAACCACTACACAACACGCTGCTGCCTTGGCGACCGGATCGACCGGATGGATGGATTCCTCAAAGAAACGAGCCGATTAGTGGCCGCAAGATAAGTGGTGGTGGATGAAGAGAACTCTTCTCGAAACGGATGCTTCTCCATCCGTTTCAAGTGTCATCCGTCGTCGGACGGAGCGAAGGGGAGCAAGAACCCAAAACGAAACGAAACGAAGCGCTTTTCAACGTTGCGCACACGTTGGCGCGACTTTTGTGGTCGTGGACCTCAGAAGAATGGGTAAAAGAAACCATGGTAAAGTCTTTGGGTCTGTTCCCATCGTGCATAGATGGTGATGGCTGGACATGGGGACATGGTTCCATATTATTCAAGTTATGTTTCTTTCGATGTGAAACGCTGATCGAAACGCACGGTTCG
>NW_026458079.1:0-1362 GCF_943734635.1 Anopheles cruzii | reverse complement strand
AGCAGCAATAGTGACCCCACGTATCGCGATTACGTACAGGAGATGAGGGAAATATTCAAACACATCCATTCAGTAGCAAAGGAGAATTTGATTAAGTCAAAAGAAAAACGGAAGGAGCTGTATGATAGGAAAGTGAATAACTGGCAGCCGCTATGGGGCGAACAAGTCTTGGTACAGGCCAATCCAATGGGCGTAGGATCGAAGCTACAGAGTACTTGGAGAGGACCCTACCTGGTAGTTGATTTACCGAGTGAACAGACCACAATTATCAAAAACGGTAACAAGTTCGAAAGAGTACACAACAATCGCCTAAAAAAATATTACGAATAAGGAACTTCAAGAAGTCACAAACGAAGGCGAAGGAAAAAGATAGACAGAAACGATACGACAAAGGACAACAACAGAATCGATTACAAAAGATAGAAAAACACGGAGCCACTTAAGGTCAAAAGGGGGAGCCGAGACCAGAACAGAGATCCATTTGACCCATTTCAAGTTACTTGAATTCACAAAAAAATGCTAGAGTGGAAGGGCAAGTTAGATTCAGAAGATGGAGGTCGAAATAGCAAGGTCAGGAATATTATCGATATGTAGCAAGGAATATGCCATTGTCCTAGCTACATAAAATGGCAACGAGAAATATCCGGATTTTTCCTAATTCACCAATTGGATTGAAAGACATGTAGGGCAGAAGGTTTCACAGTAGGGCACAGTATTTAAAGGAGAATGGGCATCTAACATGGAAAACAGCTGTAAAAGAAAAATGCAAGAAAAACAAGAACGAAAAAGATGCAAGATTTACGAAAAATTAAAAGAGTTATATAAAACAAATCTGAAATGAAATGACAAAAATAAGGGAACTTTATAAAAAAGAAAAAGAAAACAAAAGGAAACATTAATATCAAATGAGGATAAAACTAAAACTGAATGAAAAATGACCTGGGACAGAAACCCCAAAGACATTAGCAGACGAAAAGCGAAACGAACATAAAACAAACAAAAACCTAAATGAAAAGATAAATAGAATATGAACTCCGAAGTAATTAAAACAAAACAAGTAAAATAAAAACTAAAATTGAATGAAAAACTTAAAGAAAATGAGACAAAAGCGCGAGATTAAATCATAGAGAAGCCAAAAGATTGAAATCCTCCCGAAAAATCCACCATTGCGATGCGCCAGCTATGGTCAAGACAGAGTCATCGAATGAGCGACAGGGACGAAAAGAGTAATACCGCTAATAACACGAGGAGAACATACAGGGCCGGTACAAAATCCGGGATATAAAAGAGCGAACCCCTGATAGAAGCTGGTAGAATGGAAAGGATATGGCCGTTCGGGCAATGCTATCACGCACCCCTAGG
>NW_026458078.1:0-1363 GCF_943734635.1 Anopheles cruzii | reverse complement strand
CCAGCAGCCCAACCCTGACAGAGCTTTGACAAGAACTGTCAGGGCGAACGCGCCGCCAGACGACCACGAGGTTGGCCGGCGCACAACGACCGACCCTTTTGCCGTCTGATCGTCGAGGAGGACGGACGCGTTCGGGGGCCACTGGCCCGATCGAAACCCTTTTTTCATCCGACTACCGCGGAGGACGGACGCGTCACCGGGCCACTGGCCCGCGTTTCTTCTCATAGGCCCGTCACCGAGGACGGACGCCTCCTTTTTTTCTGCGGCCACGGCCTGCTTTTTTTACTGTCCGATCAGCGCGATCGTGTTCGCGCGCCAGGGCCGATGCCCAGCGCTTTCGTCGTGTGTTCGTGCACAAGGGCCGAAGCCCCGCGTTTTCTTCGTGTGTGCGTGCACAGGGGCCGATGCCCAGCGTCTTTACGTGTGACCGCGTGCGAGGGCCGATGGCCCAGCGTTTTGTAATGTGTAACCGTCTCGAGGGCCGTAGCCCCCGCTAGTCATAAGAATTTTATTGTAATAAATAGTACTTGTTAGAATAAGTTGTGTTGGTGTGCTCGACAGGGGGTAGTGAACCGTCTCACTGAGGTGGCGATAACGTCACCAACGATAAATGGTAACCAAGATCCCCACAAGCGCCCACACTGGTGACCCCAAAAGGAAACCTGTTTAGTCAGATGGGGCAGGAGCCGAAACTCTTCATTATGCTAAAGTGGCCTCTCCCGAAGTGATCTCCCCCCATTTGCTAAAGCCGTGTATATTAGGGAAAAGATCCCTAGCGAAAAAGCACACAGTTTAGCCACGAAAAAGGTGGCCATGTGATGTGGGCGTACCTTTTAGATGTGGCCGGCATCGTGTTGCTGAAGACAGTGCTACCCGAAAATGCGTGCAAAATATATCGCGATTTGCATTGGTGAATGAAAGTGAATTTACATAGTTTTAACTGTGAATAAACTATGAATTATTGATTGCTGAACACAATTGCTAAATCATATTGATTTAACACAAGCCATTCAAGTGCACAGTGCCACAAGGAAGAGAAAGTCAGATTGTCCTTCACAAGTTTCCGCTAAAGTAAAGAAACAGGAGAAGCTGTCATTGTTGTTCTATAACTCCAGGCAAATACTACACTATATCATATCAGAAATTCAGTGGTAGGCACCGAATGACAAGGAAATGGCGCTACCCGCCCTAGGGAAGACAATTTTCCTGAAATCCTTCGACGCTAGTTATCAACAACAGTTTCTTAATGGAGATACGGTTTAAGTCATTCTGACACCGACGGCAGGACAGGACAGGCGTGTTGAAATACAGAGCGTCAAAGCCTTTGCTTAGTGTGTATCGTGCCACGTCAAGTGACCGCGAA
>NW_026458077.1:0-1363 GCF_943734635.1 Anopheles cruzii | reverse complement strand
TGGCGTCACTTTTCGATCTTTTACGTAAACGTCACTGCGCTCGGTACCGCTTTTCCGGTTGACGGTCGATTGAAGGTTCCGGATTGAAATGGATGATTCAAATGAAACGGGGAACTGGAACTGAGCACTGGAAGTTGTGTGGTTGGTTCGTGTCACGGTCGGCTTGGCTCATCTTGTAAAGGTTAATGATCGGTGCGGTTACACGCTTGACGCACGACCGACAACAACAGTGGGCTGAGAATTGTTTGACCAATGTTTGTCTTGGATGACCAATTACTCAACGCGGCCCAAACTGAAAGTAAGCCACATTTAATTTTGGCTCCAGTTTCAACCGCTGAGCTCGCAGATTATTTACAACTTTCTTTCCATGCCCGTAGAATCGGGAAGTTTAATGAGTCGACAGCACTTTCGATTTGAAAAGTGCCAGAAGAACTCTTTTCGATTTATGCGCTTCAGCTTTTTCGCGGTGATAGATCGAAAGCGTCGTGTGTTTGGATCGAGCATTTCTGGACCTTGTTTGACCTCACAGTTGATGACTTTAAGGCGGATGCTACCAACGATATTGACCAATATTCATCAGCGCCATCTCGTCGGTTTAGCAATTTTCCATTCTTACACTGTTAAGTACACTGCTAGACTAGGAGCGTTCAACCCGTTAAGTGTTATGTGCAATAGATAAAATCACGTTTACTTTGTACGTTTTTTGCGGTAAGGCGGTAACATTATTCAAAAACTATCTGTACTTCGTCTCGTTGACATGGATAAATAAATAAATACATAAAAAGTTAGAAAACACAATGGGATGCAGATGCTGGCTTTCGTCGTCTTTTAAATTTTCTGTTGAGGTATGTTTTCTAAGAAATAACACTGATTTTGATAGCTAGCCCTTTTTAACTATTGTTTTAGACCTTTTTTCTAACAAACACTAAATGAGTCTTTTATACTTTGTTTTTTTTTTCGCTTGATTTCCTTCTTTTTAATTGGAAAGTCAACAATCCAGTAATACTGATACCCGTATATTAGACAGATCTCTTGTCTAACTTTGTGCCCATTGAATTTAGCGATTGATTATTTGTTACAATTTATGATTGAGTTATGTATCTGCTTATGAGTCGATGAAAGTTCACAGTTGAAATACGAAAAATCAATGAAACAATCTATGTTTCCAATGAGCAAAGGCAACGCCTTTTTTGCGTTCTCAACTACTTTACAACACAAGCCGTGCGTCGTGAAGCCTTCGAGAGTCCTTTTAACAAATTTCAAACTAAATATGCCTACAATAGCCCCCTGGGGTAGTGCCACTTGCTGGCCACGGATTGAACGATAAACGATGATGAAAGTAAAACGGTGTAAACTGTTTTAC
>NW_026458076.1:0-1363 GCF_943734635.1 Anopheles cruzii | reverse complement strand
CCCGGAACCCCGGGGCGCCGTAGGCTGGCGCATCGCGGTCCCGTCGTGCGGAAATGCGATACTTCGACAGGCACCACACATATCGCATCAGTACGCAACGGGTGCGCACCGAGGTCCGCAGATGATCCGCGGCGCCCTTTTTGCTACGGAGCTTTCGGCCCACAAAAGAACCCACTCGATGGACTCGATGAATGCCTGATGACCCAATTGACGTGTGCCGTCGGACTCATCAAACTCCATTAAAACATTTATGGGCACCTAATGGCGTTTTAATTGAATAACGTATGGAATGAAATGGAACGTTTGTTCAATTCAAAAAAGTTAAATTAAATCATAAAAACTAGAAAACATTTTAATATCAAGAAATTTATAACTTTGTAAATTTGCTGTACGTTTCCAGTTGAGTTTTTCGAGAGGATAACGATTGGTAGATTCGCACTGAATGTCAAGTAATACATATTTGAAGTAGAACCGATTCCAATACACACGAATCCCGACATCTATCCGTAGCTTAAGAAACATCCTTTGCATGCAGATAACAGCCAGAGCCAGTGCTGCATAGCACAACGTCCAATTAGATAAATAATGCACCCACTTAATCGTAGGGATATTATCCTTTCTTCGCCAGAATCCGATAACAAGTTAAGCCACTGGACAGAGCGCACTGGTTTCTCCCTGGACCATATTTCACACAATGTGCAGTAACTCTTCTAGATTTAATCCACTCTCTCTCTCCCTTTCTCTCTCGTTCTCTCTCTCTCTCTCTTTCCAGGTGGTTCTCATCCGTTCTGAAACAAATCAGATATTATGTAAAATCGCACCATAACAAATGGCGTACGCAGCTGGGTCGGCTTTAGCCCCCCACAGATTCGATGTTAAAAATGTTAAACGCTGCAAAACGGCTTTCTCGACACCACGTCGACGGCAGGGAGCAGGCGAATGCTCTTTTCCCGAGCAGCTCGAAGACCAGTGCTTCGAGCACCACCTTCGAATGACCTGTATTTTGCTGAAGGCCAACGACAGCTCGGCCCGGCTACCGGGGCCTAACGAAGCCCCCGGAAGGTTGTAACCCCGGAATGGGGACAGCAAAGGAGAGTGGAGAAAAAAAAACCGGGAGGCACACGGAACCCAAGCCAGGCAGGGTTTCAGGTCATAACATTGCAGCTTACATGCAGACGGAGGACAGCCAGACTTCACACGTTGCCTCCGTGATGAGCGGGCGGCGGTTCGGGCTCCCGGAATCGGTTTCCGACCGGGCCCGAAAGCAGCGCAGGTGAGCCCAATCTGCGCTTCTGCACCGGGGGACCCCGGCTTGGCAGGGACTGCAACGTCCAACGTAATCCTTTTTAAGTGACTTATCTTC
>NW_026458075.1:0-1363 GCF_943734635.1 Anopheles cruzii | reverse complement strand
CCCGGAACCCCGGGGCGCCGTAGGCTGGCGCATCGCGGTCCCGTCGTGCGGAAATGCGATACTTCGACAGGCACCACACATATCGCATCAGTACGCAACGGGTGCGCACCGAGGTCCGCAGATGATCCGCGGCGCCCTTTTTGCTACGGAGCTTTCGGCCCACAAAAGAACCCACTCGATGGACTCGATGAATGCCTGATGACCCAATTGACGTGTGCCGTCGGACTCATCAAACTCCATTAAAACATTTATGGGCACCTAATGGCGTTTTAATTGAATAACGTATGGAATGAAATGGAACGTTTGTTCAATTCAAAAAAGTTAAATTAAATCATAAAAACTAGAAAACATTTTAATATCAAGAAATTTATAACTTTGTAAATTTGCTGTACGTTTCCAGTTGAGTTTTTCGAGAGGATAACGATTGGTAGATTCGCACTGAATGTCAAGTAATACATATTTGAAGTAGAACCGATTCCAATACACACGAATCCCGACATCTATCCGTAGCTTAAGAAACATCCTTTGCATGCAGATAACAGCCAGAGCCAGTGCTGCATAGCACAACGTCCAATTAGATAAATAATGCACCCACTTAATCGTAGGGATATTATCCTTTCTTCGCCAGAATCCGATAACAAGTTAAGCCACTGGACAGAGCGCACTGGTTTCTCCCTGGACCATATTTCACACAATGTGCAGTAACTCTTCTAGATTTAATCCACTCTCTCTCTCCCTTTCTCTCTCGTTCTCTCTCTCTCTCTCTTTCCAGGTGGTTCTCATCCGTTCTGAAACAAATCAGATATTATGTAAAATCGCACCATAACAAATGGCGTACGCAGCTGGGTCGGCTTTAGCCCCCCACAGATTCGATGTTAAAAATGTTAAACGCTGCAAAACGGCTTTCTCGACACCACGTCGACGGCAGGGAGCAGGCGAATGCTCTTTTCCCGAGCAGCTCGAAGACCAGTGCTTCGAGCACCACCTTCGAATGACCTGTATTTTGCTGAAGGCCAACGACAGCTCGGCCCGGCTACCGGGGCCTAACGAAGCCCCCGGAAGGTTGTAACCCCGGAATGGGGACAGCAAAGGAGAGTGGAGAAAAAAAAACCGGGAGGCACACGGAACCCAAGCCAGGCAGGGTTTCAGGTCATAACATTGCAGCTTACATGCAGACGGAGGACAGCCAGACTTCACACGTTGCCTCCGTGATGAGCGGGCGGTGGTTCGGGCTCCCGGAATCGGTTTCCGACCGGGCCCGAAAGCAGCGCAGGTGAGCCCAATCTGCGCTTCTGCAGCGGGGGACCCCGGCTTGGCAGGGACTGCAACGTCCAACGTAATCCTTTTTAAGTGACTTATCTTC
>NW_026458074.1:0-1363 GCF_943734635.1 Anopheles cruzii | reverse complement strand
CAACAAGACAAGAGTTCAAGTGGCGCACTATTTTCAACATGAGCCCACTCTCCCCCAGCCAGCACACAGCGCATTTGGGTGATTATTTGCTTCCTTCCGACGGTGAGTAAATGTGCAGCAGTGCGTGGCATTTATTCCTTTTTTGTTTTCAGTGCGGCGGCCTGGTCTGCTGGCATCGGAGCGCGCAAAGTCGCTCCTCAGATATGTGTCGTTATCAATGCTATCTCCTTTGACCCTCGAGACGAGGTAGGTTAAGCTTTCAAGCACCTATTATCAGCACTGGCAGCCACATTCATTTGGCCTTATTCTCGTTTACTTGCAGACCGAGATTGCAGCTTGCCCAATCCCTATCCAAGCCCGAGTTACACATCGAACAGACTTAGACCTATAAAGCTGCCCGATCTTTGAGACGACGACTCAAGCTGGAACTCAGAACTGATGCGCAGTCGTCCGTCATCGGACATAATGACCCGTTGGCTCTCTGTCGTACGTATAATAATTTTTCGTCGCTTCTTGACCTTAATATTTCCCTCGATCAGTGTCGTGGTGATGATGCAACAGAACAGGATCTCCAGAATTTGCCATGAACTCCCAACAAACGCGGGAGGATCTCCCAACAAACGCGTCCACGAGCAGTGCTCTTGAACGACCCCCGCAGCGCGTGATGAACGAAGTGAACATAATGAAAAAACTGGATCACGTGCGTATCCTGTACGAAGTTTCTCCGTAAGCTTAACTTGCCTTCAATCGCATTATTCGTTTTCCTAGCCCTGTGTTATCAAGATGCACGATATCTTCGATAACCCGGATTCCGTCTGCATGGTGCTCGAGTACATGAGTGGCGATCTACTGTCGCGCATTGTCAAGCACAAGAAATTGTCCGAGAAGACGAACAAACTTTTCTTCCTTCAGATGTGCCACGCCGTGGGCTACCTGCACAAACAAGGAATAACACATCGTGATTTGAAACCGGACAACATTCTGCTGCTAGATGATCGAGAGCGCACGCTGCTGAAGCAACCTGACTTTGGGCTCAGCAAGTTCGTAGACAAAAACTCAATGATGCGCACACTCTGCGGCACGCCACTGTACGTGGGCACCGGAGATACTGCAGACCAATGGTAGCGGCAGTTACACGCGCAAGATAGATATCTGGAGCATGGGCGTTGTTCTCTTTACGATGTTGAGCGGTAATGTGCCGTTTTCCGACCATTTTGGAAGCCCGGTGGTTGAACAGATTAAGCACAGCAAGTTCTCCATGCGCCCATCAACAGCGTGGAAGGGAGTTTCGTCGGAAGCCAAAAAACTTATTTTCAAAATTTTAAACGTTAACGCGAAGCAACGTCCATCAATCGAGGATCTC
>NW_026458073.1:0-1363 GCF_943734635.1 Anopheles cruzii | reverse complement strand
CAACAAGACAAGAGTTCAAGTGGCGCACTATTTTCAACATGAGCCCACTCTCCCCCAGCCAGCACACAGCGCATTTGGGTGATTATTTGCTTCCTTCCGACGGTGAGTAAATGTGCAGCAGTGCGTGGCATTTATTCCTTTTTTGTTTTCAGTGCGGCGGCCTGGTCTGCTGGCATCGGAGCGCGCAAAGTCGCTCCTCAGATATGTGTCGTTATCAATGCTATCTCCTTTGACCCTCGAGACGAGGTAGGTTAAGCTTTCAAGCACCTATTATCAGCACTGGCAGCCACATTCATTTGGCCTTATTCTCGTTTACTTGCAGACCGAGATTGCAGCTTGCCCAATCCCTATCCAAGCCCGAGTTACACATCGAACAGACTTAGACCTATAAAGCTGCCCGATCTTTGAGACGACGACTCAAGCTGGAACTCAGAACTGATGCGCAGTCGTCCGTCATCGGACATAATGACCCGTTGGCTCTCTGTCGTACGTATAATAATTTTTCGTCGCTTCTTGACCTTAATATTTCCCTCGATCAGTGTCGTGGTGATGATGCAACAGAACAGGATCTCCAGAATTTGCCATGAACTCCCAACAAACGCGGGAGGATCTCCCAACAAACGCGTCCACGAGCAGTGCTCTTGAACGACCCCCGCAGCGCGTGATGAACGAAGTGAACATAATGAAAAAACTGGATCACGTGCGTATCCTGTACGAAGTTTCTCCGTAAGCTTAACTTGCCTTCAATCGCATTATTCGTTTTCCTAGCCCTGTGTTATCAAGATGCACGATATCTTCGATAACCCGGATTCCGTCTGCATGGTGCTCGAGTACATGAGTGGCGATCTACTGTCGCGCATTGTCAAGCACAAGAAATTGTCCGAGAAGACGAACAAACTTTTCTTCCTTCAGATGTGCCACGCCGTGGGCTACCTGCACAAACAAGGAATAACACATCGTGATTTGAAACCGGACAACATTCTGCTGCTAGATGATCGAGAGCGCACGCTGCTGAAGCAACCTGACTTTGGGCTCAGCAAGTTCGTAGACAAAAACTCAATGATGCGCACACTCTGCGGCACGCCACTGTACGTGGGCACCGGAGATACTGCAGACCAATGGTAGCGGCAGTTACACGCGCAAGATAGATATCTGGAGCATGGGCGTTGTTCTCTTTACGATGTTGAGCGGTAATGTGCCGTTTTCCGACCATTTTGGAAGCCCGGTGGTTGAACAGATTAAGCACAGCAAGTTCTCCATGCGCCCATCAACAGCGTGGAAGGGAGTTTCGTCGGAAGCCAAAAAACTTATTTTCAAAATTTTAAACGTTAACGCGAAGCAACGTCCATCAATCGAGGATCTC
>NW_026458072.1:0-1363 GCF_943734635.1 Anopheles cruzii | reverse complement strand
AATCTTTTCGCTTTTTTTAGATATTGTTGCTGTATGGGGTATGTATAGGGTCGTTATAGGGTCTGCAGACCCACAAAGCTTTTGACACCTACTGATCGCTTTACTGTCAAAATTGTCGCGGTTGGAGGCTGATATATCGTTTGTTTCGTGCCGTGTGGCACGGCAGTTACCGTTATCAAGTTTCCAAGTGGTTCTCCGTTAACTACAGGGTGTTCCATCACGTTCCAAAGATTGAAATGTCAAATAACTCCGCCATTTTTCAGTCGATTTTGACAAATCAGTCAAATGCTAAAACGTCAATGTATGCCATTTAGTCATGAATCAGTTAACGGCAAAAGGGGACTGAAATTGTAGCGCTCTACATTGAAAACAATCTTTCAATTGAGACAACTGTGAAAACTAGCCACTGAAGAAACTACAAACAACGGCAACTCCCGGAACAATATACAGCTATCGGCCATCATCATACACAATTGGTTTCACGGAACTTCACCTATTAGTAGTAACAACATCCACATTCGGCAACGGCAATAATACTATTACAACATCAAACGACACACGTAATACACCTTCAGCATCTTACAGCCAAGTTAGCCCGGGATGAGGCTATTCTGAAGTGGAGGAAATGCCACATATTGGTTAAGATAATCTTTTTAAGTAAGATTAATATAACGATTAATAAAATTTAATAAATACGGCCCAACCCGTTCTTCTAAGATTAAAAAAACTGTGAAAACTATGCGTGCTTATTGTTGCGTAACTTCTTCTGTCTTCTTTCCGTGGAACTATTTGAAGAGTAAGGTGCATGCCAGCCAACCGAAGACCATTGTAGAACTGAAAGCTAACATCACAGCGGAAATTGCTGTTATGAAGCCCGAAATATTGTCAAAAACAATGAAAAATGCCCTAAAAAGAGCCGCTTTTTGTGTGTCTAATGGATTTGATCGATATTGCATATTATGAAACTTATTTGTCAATGTTTATGTCGATTAAGATTGAGATTTACATGCTCTAATGAAGCTAAGAAACCTTCACAAAAAATACAAAAATAAGGAGTAAGACCTCGTCAGAAAAAAAAACCCATTCCAGGTGTTGGGAAATGACGTAAAATTGCTTGCTTGAATTGGACCCTTTTAGGTCGACGAGATATCCAATGTTTTCCTTAGGCCAAATAAGCCGTTCTCACTAGTGAGCTTGCTCATCTCACTGAGCAAACGTGTCATTGTTTTACATTTTATTTTGAATAGGATTAAAATTTTAATAGGATTTTCCCGCGATAGACACTCTTACTCTTTGAGTCCGTGACGTCCGGGACGACCAGACGGGCATTGTTGTTGAACACAACCGTGTTTGCTTGTTGAGC
>NW_026458071.1:0-1364 GCF_943734635.1 Anopheles cruzii | reverse complement strand
AATTTGCTAACGTCGCCTGTTTGTTTAGTGGCATTCAATTTGGCCACTGTTGTTTCGGGTGAAACTATTACCTTGCATTTCACTTCGAGATTTTCGATTATTTCGTCTATACTAACAGGGTTGTCACCGACCGCGAGCCTGGCTTTCCCCTCCAGGCGCGATATGATGACCTGGATTCCGATCGCTCTGTTTGCTTCAGTGATAATTGTTTTACATGCCTTAAGGGCTGCGATAATACTTCCTAGTTTGGCGCTGTCCCCATTATAGGTTGGTACCAGCGCCGGGATCGTCTTGATAAGGTCAAGTGCGGTAGCCATTCTTACGCTTTTTGTTGTAAATGCCGTTATGACCCACGCTAACGTTTTAAAGGACAGCCTTTGCTTTCCTTCCAGCTTGATATTTAGTAAGTTCCTAATTTCCTTTACGGTTGCCTTTATCCTGCCCGTGTATAGCGTCTTGACAGGCTCTTTTGCCTGCTCTAAAATGAGTAATGCCTCAACATAATAATTGTTGAGGGCTTCCAATTCTCGCCTTAATTTAATTTTTCCCAGCCGCGTGTTTGGCTGGGCTCTTATTATTTCTAGCCGTTCTTTCAGTTTGACCCACCTTTCTTGTAGGGTTTCTTCCATCTACCTCGTTGTTATCAGTGCGTTGCTCTGGCTAGTCGCATCTCGGCGTTCGGCGGCTTGGCGACTGCTGGCATCCCGGCGATCGGTTGCTGCTGGCGTCGTCGCTGCTTGCTGTGCTGCCTATCTCGGCAGCTCGTACGCCTTTAGTGCCGCTGTCTTCGCGTATTTCTGCATGGTGTTGAAAATGATTTTAAACACCTTGTGTGCTAGCAGCAAGCACAAAATCACTAGGATGATATTCAGTTTTAGTTCGTGGGCTGCATGTTGTTCTGTATGCACTTCTTGGTTCTGGATTATGACCAGATCGTTTGCTCCACTGGCGTTCGCCTCTGGCTTCGAGCCTCCTTTACCCATGTTGCACAATGTTCTTTTTCACTGTTTTCGTACTGTTTATCTTAGGCTTTCAGACACTTTTCTTCTAGTTCTTCCCGCGTGTCAGCCTCGGCAATTAACTTGTTCGTTTCACTGATCACTCGTAGTAGCGTGTCCGATTTCCAACGCTTGTTTGTGTCGGTGAATAGCGAATCTAGTTTGTGTAGTTTCGTGATCGATTTAACAGCTAACTTCGCGCATTTGCGTTTCGCGGTCTGGATCTGTCTCAGCGCTAGGCTGCGGAACGCGGCGTTCCTTGCTTCACGATCCATTTCACTTTAACTTAGTGTTTGTCATTTTTGCTCAGTCCGAGCCACTATTGTAACGCTACACTCGTCACAATTGTCACGGTCGCCATTTGGC
>NW_026458070.1:0-1364 GCF_943734635.1 Anopheles cruzii | reverse complement strand
CTACTAACAAACTCCCACCCCGGGTTTCCGACCAGAAAAAAGGCACCACAACACTTTCCGCGGCACGTCCGCTCTGTCCGCGCGAAAGTAGTTTTAAAACACTTTTTGCCCGGCGGCATAAATAAAGCAATAAAACCCGAGGCGCCTTGAAAGGTTTAAGGACCAAGCATAACGACGCACCGGGACCAGGGCATTATGTGGTTCGGGCTCGGGCCACCCTCCAACTCCGACGGGAAAGTTTCGTTGGAAACGAATTAATCTACAGCTGACTGGATGCTGTGCCGTTGGAGTAAGGAGCAAACTCGGGGAAAGGAGCTGAATTTGAGATACAGGGAAAGAGAGGATGGTAATTTAGTGTTTAGCGTGATCTGTAAAAATTTTCAGCTTCAGCCACATCCTCAAAAAAGTGTTGTTTCACTGAAAGAAAGTTAATGAAATTCGATCCAAACAACCAACAAGCATCACTCGTTGCGCATTTCCATCGTTGCCACAGTATTGATTTAGTTAATGCCGCGAGTGCGGAAAGTTTCTCATCTCTCATTCAATTCGATACTTGGCCACATAAATGGCAAGTCCTGTTGAGCCACCCTGCATGAGTCCTTCGCTGGTGTTGCGGGAACACAACTGCTACGCTGATGCTAAGACATAAAAACGAGCAGACTTCTTAATGGGTCAAAGTTTCTCCACCGACTTGTGCAATGAGCTGAGGCAATCCGACGTGAAAGAAAAGCGCCAAAACTCCTGCTTTTCACACACACCCCGCAACTGCCAAAAAGGGCCAACGAATAAAAGTATGATTACGATATACATGCATCAAATTGCACATCCAGTCATGGTCCAGCGTTGAAGCAACAAACTTGATTGCCGGCGACCGACGCAAAAATTGCGGTACGATTGCGGTCAGTGCGTTTAACGACCAGCGACAGCCACTGTCTTGGATCCACAGTTGGCGAAAAGTTCGAGCCCGCCCGATCGGAGAGTCCCAAAACTAAAACGATTTCGGGCATCGGCATCCGCAGTACTAGCTCGTTCCATCGATATTGTGTGACACGGTGTCGCAACCAACGGACACAATGGAGATAATGGAGTTGAAATGGATCTTTCGAAAGGAAACGTAACTTAGAACTTTCACTGTATAGTCACTCCGTTGGCTCTCGCGGGCCATTTGTCATGTTTATCGAATACTCATTGGGGTTACTACTTAGTAGAAGTGCAGTGTAGAGATGATCGTTTGTTGTACCCAAAGTGTAAGCTCTCGCAGCTCGTCCTATTTCTCCTTCTACATCACATGGCCACGCGCCACTTGTGAATTAAACCAGAACCCAGCGTCGTTTTGTATACTGTTTATTCCTTATCGTTTATTT
>NW_026458069.1:0-1364 GCF_943734635.1 Anopheles cruzii | reverse complement strand
GCCAAATGGCGACCGTGACAATTGTGACGAGTGTAGCGTTACAATAGTGGCTCGGACTGAGCAAAAATGACAAACACTAAGTCAAAGTGAAATGGATCGTGAAGCAAGGAACGCCGCGTTCCGCAGCCTAGCGCTGAGACAGATCCAGACCGCGAAACACAAATGCGCGAAGTTAGCTGTTAAATCGATCACGAAACTACACAAACTAGATTCGCTATTCACCGACACAAACAAGCGTTGGAAATCGGACACGCTACTACGAGTGATCAGTGAAACGAACAAGTTAATTGCCGAGGCTGACACGCGGGAAGAACTAGAAGAAAAATGTCTGAAAGCCTAAGATAAACAGTACGAAAACAGTGAAAAAGAACATTGTGCAACATGGGTAAAGGAGGCTCGAAGCCAGAGGCGAACGCCAGTGGAGCAAACGATCTGGTCATAATCCAGAACCAAGAAGTGCATACAGAACAACATGCAGCCCACGAACTAAAACTGAATATCATCCTAGTGATTTTGTGCTTGCTGCTAGCACACAAGGTGTTTAAAATCATTTTCAACACCATGCAGAAATACGCGAAGACAGCGGCACTAAAGGCGTACGAGCTGCCGAGATAGGCAGCACAGCAAGCAGCGACGACGCCAGCAGCAACCGATCGCCGGGATGCCAGCAGTCGCCAAGCCGCCGAACGCCGAGATGCGACTAGCCAGCGCAACGCACTGATAACAACGAGGTAGATGGAAGAAACCCTACAAGAAAGGTGGGTCAAACTGAAAGAACGGCTAGAAATAATAAGAGCCCAGCCAAACACGCGGCTGGGAAAAATTAAATTAAGACGAGAATTGGAAGCCCTCAACAATTATTATGTTGAGGCATTACTCATTTTAGAGCAGGCAAAAGAGCCTGTCAAGACGCTATACACGGGCAGGATAAAGGCAACCGTAAAGGAAATTAGGAACTTACTAAATATCAAGCTGGAAGGAAAGCAAAGGCTGTCCTTTAAAACGTTAGCGTGGGTCATAACGGCATTTACAACAAAAAGCGTAAGAATGGCTACCGCACTTGACCTTATCAAGACGATCCCGGCGCTGGTACCAACCTATAATGGGGACAGCGCCAAACTAGGAAGTATTATCGCAGCCCTTAAGGCATGTAAAACAATTATCACTGAAGCAAACAGAGCGATCGGAATCCAGGTCATCATATCGCGCCTGGAGGGGAAAGCCAGGCTCGCGGTCGGTGACAACCCTGTTAGTATAGACGAAATAATCGAAAATCTCGAAGTGAAATGCAAGATAATAGTTTCACCCGAAACAACAGTGGCCAAATTGAATGCCACTAAACAAACAGGCGACGTTAGCAAATT
>NW_026458068.1:0-1364 GCF_943734635.1 Anopheles cruzii | reverse complement strand
AATTTGCTAACGTCGCCTGTTTGTTTAGTGGCATTCAATTTGGCCACTGTTGTTTCGGGTGAAACTATTATCTTGCATTTCACTTCGAGATTTTCGATTATTTCGTCTATACTAACAGGGTTGTCACCGACCGCGAGCCTGGCTTTCCCCTCCAGGCGCGATATGATGACCTGGATTCCGATCGCTCTGTTTGCTTCAGTGATAATTGTTTTACATGCCTTAAGGGCTGCGATAATACTTCCTAGTTTGGCGCTGTCCCCATTATAGGTTGGTACCAGCGCCGGGATCGTCTTGATAAGGTCAAGTGCGGTAGCCATTCTTACGCTTTTTGTTGTAAATGCCGTTATGACCCACGCTAACGTTTTAAAGGACAGCCTTTGCTTTCCTTCCAGCTTGATATTTAGTAAGTTCCTAATTTCCTTTACGGTTGCCTTTATCCTGCCCGTGTATAGCGTCTTGACAGGCTCTTTTGCCTGCTCTAAAATGAGTAATGCCTCAACATAATAATTGTTGAGGGCTTCCAATTCTCGCCTTAATTTAATTTTTCCCAGCCGCGTGTTTGGCTGGGCTCTTATTATTTCTAGCCGTTCTTTCAGTTTGACCCACCTTTCTTGTAGGGTTTCTTCCATCTACCTCGTTGTTATCAGTGCGTTGCTCTGGCTAGTCGCATCTCGGCGTTCGGCGGCTTGGCGACTGCTGGCATCCCGGCGATCGGTTGCTGCTGGCGTCGTCGCTGCTTGCTGTGCTGCCTATCTCGGCAGCTCGTACGCCTTTAGTGCCGCTGTCTTCGCGTATTTCTGCATGGTGTTGAAAATGATTTTAAACACCTTGTGTGCTAGCAGCAAGCACAAAATCACTAGGATGATATTCAGTTTTAGTTCGTGGGCTGCATGTTGTTCTGTATGCACTTCTTGGTTCTGGATTATGACCAGATCGTTTGCTCCACTGGCGTTCGCCTCTGGCTTCGAGCCTCCTTTACCCATGTTGCACAATGTTCTTTTTCACTGTTTTCGTACTGTTTATCTTAGGCTTTCAGACACTTTTCTTCTAGTTCTTCCCGCGTGTCAGCCTCGGCAATTAACTTGTTCGTTTCACTGATCACTCGTAGTAGCGTGTCCGATTTCCAACGCTTGTTTGTGTCGGTGAATAGCGAATCTAGTTTGTGTAGTTTCGTGATCGATTTAACAGCTAACTTCGCGCATTTGCGTTTCGCGGTCTGGATCTGTCTCAGCGCTAGGCTGCGGAACGCGGCGTTCCTTGCTTCACGATCCATTTCACTTTGACTTAGTGTTTGTCATTTTTGCTCAGTCCGAGCCACTATTGTAACGCTACACTCGTCACAATTGTCACGGTCGCCATTTGGC
>NW_026458067.1:0-1364 GCF_943734635.1 Anopheles cruzii | reverse complement strand
ATTTCTTCGTGTTCTGACTTCGCTTCGACTCTAGTGGTTCGCTTCGTGTGGGTTCTCTTCCTAGAGATATTAACGCCCTCCGTTAACAAAGACTCTGTACGGAGCGGAACGAAATTAGGCCTGTTGTCGCCCTGTTCGTCCTTGCCCGGTTACGAGCCGGCTGGTACCAGAGGGTGCAGTTGTCGCGTGTCTTCGCTCACGTTATCACGTTCGGCGTGTGATACCTGGCGCCAGCCATCGCTGCCACCGTATGCCGGGTGCTCGAGCGCGTCGAGAACGTATTGGCACGGACTAGTATTCTGCCTCAAATGTAAATAGTGCTACCGTTGGTCTTACATAACCACGAGATTGCACCACCCTGTGCCATGAAGATGTTGCCACTTGTAGTGACCCTAAAATTAGTTCTATATCATGGGTTATAGGTAGCGAAAAAAAAAATTAGTTTTTCTGATGTAGTTAACGATTTGTTTATCGTGGAGGAAAACTTTACTGACGGTGTCGCGATTGATCATGTATTTAATCAAGTATATAATACTAGCTGTTTCCAGCACGCGTTGCCACGCCTCATTTCATCCTCATCTCTCGATGATCCGGTGTTTCAAAGGACTTCCTGGAGACGGACTTCCCGGTGACGTATTCTTTCAGTTTCCCTTCAACCTTACGTTTCTCCTCCGTTTCCCGATGACGTATCCGATCGGCTTCCCTTTTCGCTTCCTCCTGGATACATGTCAAAACTCGCACCACCTGAGTTTGGCTCAAATTGTTTGAAAATTATCCGAGCTTTGCTGACAATAACCTAGATTTTGTATGGGAGCCCCCCTTGGTAAAACTTTCCTATTCACAATCCGGGGTCACCAAACTACGCTGTGCAATATTTCACGCGGATTGGTTCAGTAGTTTTGAAGGAAATGTTATACAGACAGACGGGTGACAAACAACCATTTTTATATATATAGATTCAATATTTGCAGACGATTATGCATTAACGATTAACGATGCGATTAACATTTTAGTGTCATGCAGATTTAATCAAAACACACACAAAAAAACCAAAACGTTTAAAAAAGTTCAATGAATCTTCCTATAACCAAATATGTCCATCTATATTATAAAATTTTCCCATAGAGCAATCGCTGTTCGGTTTGGTCGCAGTTGCAACTTCTCCGGCCACGGCTTCAGGATGGGTTAAAGTGTAAACATATAATTAGAAACATACAAACAGAAACTACGTTAATAAACATACACGCTGTTTCAAAATTAAAAAATTAAATTATTTTCTCTTTTTCTAGTTCTAGTAAGCTATATTGTTTACATTTGCTTCCACCAAAACAAACTATTTGTTTTGATTTCAATCGTTTCATGAC
>NW_026458066.1:0-1364 GCF_943734635.1 Anopheles cruzii | reverse complement strand
GCCAAATGGCGACCGTGACAATTGTGACGAGTGTAGCGTTACAATAGTGGCTCGGACTGAGCAAAAATGACAAACATTAAGTCAAAGTGAAATGGATCGTGAAGCAAGGAACGCCGCGTTCCGCAGCCTAGCGCTGAGACAGATCCAGACCGCGAAACACAAATGCGCGAAGTTAGCTGTTAAATCGATCACGAAACTACACAAACTAGATTCGCTATTCACCGACACAAACAAGCGTTGGAAATCGGACACGCTACTACGAGTGATCAGTGAAACGAACAAGTTAATTGCCGAGGCTGACACGCGGGAAGAACTAGAAGAAAAATGTCTGAAAGCCTAAGATAAACAGTACGAAAACAGTGAAAAAGAACATTGTGCAACATGGGTAAAGGAGGCTCGAAGCCAGAGGCGAACGCCAGTGGAGCAAACGATCTGGTCATAATCCAGAACCAAGAAGTGCATACAGAACAACATGCAGCCCACGAACTAAAACTGAATATCATCCTAGTGATTTTGTGCTTGCTGCTAGCACACAAGGTGTTTAAAATCATTTTCAACACCATGCAGAAATACGCGAAGACAGCGGCACTAAAGGCGTACGAGCTGCCGAGATAGGCAGCACAGCAAGCAGCGACGACGCCAGCAGCAACCGATCGCCGGGATGCCAGCAGTCGCCAAGCCGCCGAACGCCGAGATGCGACTAGCCAGCGCAACGCACTGATAACAACGAGGTAGATGGAAGAAACCCTACAAGAAAGGTGGGTCAAACTGAAAGAACGGCTAGAAATAATAAGAGCCCAGCCAAACACGCGGCTGGGAAAAATTAAATTAAGACGAGAATTGGAAGCCCTCAACAATTATTATGTTGAGGCATTACTCATTTTAGAGCAGGCAAAAGAGCCTGTCAAGACGCTATACACGGGCAGGATAAAGGCAACCGTAAAGGAAATTAGGAACTTACTAAATATCAAGCTGGAAGGAAAGCAAAGGCTGTCCTTTAAAACGTTAGCGTGGGTCATAACGGCATTTACAACAAAAAGCGTAAGAATGGCTACCGCACTTGACCTTATCAAGACGATCCCGGCGCTGGTACCAACCTATAATGGGGACAGCGCCAAACTAGGAAGTATTATCGCAGCCCTTAAGGCATGTAAAACAATTATCACTGAAGCAAACAGAGCGATCGGAATCCAGGTCATCATATCGCGCCTGGAGGGGAAAGCCAGGCTCGCGGTCGGTGACAACCCTGTTAGTATAGACGAAATAATCGAAAATCTCGAAGTGAAATGCAAGGTAATAGTTTCACCCGAAACAACAGTGGCCAAATTGAATGCCACTAAACAAACAGGCGACGTTAGCAAATT
>NW_026458065.1:0-1364 GCF_943734635.1 Anopheles cruzii | reverse complement strand
AATTTGCTAACGTCGCCTGTTTGTTTAGTGGCATTCAATTTGGCCACTGTTGTTTCGGGTGAAACTATTATCTTGCATTTCACTTCGAGATTTTCGATTATTTCGTCTATACTAACAGGGTTGTCACCGACCGCGAGCCTGGCTTTCCCCTCCAGGCGCGATATGATGACCTGGATTCCGATCGCTCTGTTTGCTTCAGTGATAATTGTTTTACATGCCTTAAGGGCTGCGATAATACTTCCTAGTTTGGCGCTGTCCCCATTATAGGTTGGTACCAGCGCCGGGATCGTCTTGATAAGGTCAAGTGCGGTAGCCATTCTTACGCTTTTTGTTGTAAATGCCGTTATGACCCACGCTAACGTTTTAAAGGACAGCCTTTGCTTTCCTTCCAGCTTGATATTTAGTAAGTTCCTAATTTCCTTTACGGTTGCCTTTATCCTGCCCGTGTATAGCGTCTTGACAGGCTCTTTTGCCTGCTCTAAAATGAGTAATGCCTCAACATAATAATTGTTGAGGGCTTCCAATTCTCGCCTTAATTTAATTTTTCCCAGCCGCGTGTTTGGCTGGGCTCTTATTATTTCTAGCCGTTCTTTCAGTTTGACCCACCTTTCTTGTAGGGTTTCTTCCATCTACCTCGTTGTTATCAGTGCGTTGCTCTGGCTAGTCGCATCTCGGCGTTCGGCGGCTTGGCGACTGCTGGCATCCCGGCGATCGGTTGCTGCTGGCGTCGTCGCTGCTTGCTGTGCTGCCTATCTCGGCAGCTCGTACGCCTTTAGTGCCGCTGTCTTCGCGTATTTCTGCATGGTGTTGAAAATGATTTTAAACACCTTGTGTGCTAGCAGCAAGCACAAAATCACTAGGATGATATTCAGTTTTAGTTCGTGGGCTGCATGTTGTTCTGTATGCACTTCTTGGTTCTGGATTATGACCAGATCGTTTGCTCCACTGGCGTTCGCCTCTGGCTTCGAGCCTCCTTTACCCATGTTGCACAATGTTCTTTTTCACTGTTTTCGTACTGTTTATCTTAGGCTTTCAGACACTTTTCTTCTAGTTCTTCCCGCGTGTCAGCCTCGGCAATTAACTTGTTCGTTTCACTGATCACTCGTAGTAGCGTGTCCGATTTCCAACGCTTGTTTGTGTCGGTGAATAGCGAATCTAGTTTGTGTAGTTTCGTGATCGATTTAACAGCTAACTTCGCGCATTTGCGTTTCGCGGTCTGGATCTGTCTCAGCGCTAGGCTGCGGAACGCGGCGTTCCTTGCTTCACGATCCATTTCACTTTGACTTAGTGTTTGTCATTTTTGCTCAGTCCGAGCCACTATTGTAACGCTACACTCGTCACAATTGTCACGGTCGCCATTTGGC
>NW_026458064.1:0-1364 GCF_943734635.1 Anopheles cruzii | reverse complement strand
AATTTGCTAACGTCGCCTGTTTGTTTAGTGGCATTCAATTTGGCCACTGTTGTTTCGGGTGAAACTATTATCTTGCATTTCACTTCGAGATTTTCGATTATTTCGTCTATACTAACAGGGTTGTCACCGACCGCGAGCCTGGCTTTCCCCTCCAGGCGCGATATGATGACCTGGATTCCGATCGCTCTGTTTGCTTCAGTGATAATTGTTTTACATGCCTTAAGGGCTGCGATAATACTTCCTAGTTTGGCGCTGTCCCCATTATAGGTTGGTACCAGCGCCGGGATCGTCTTGATAAGGTCAAGTGCGGTAGCCATTCTTACGCTTTTTGTTGTAAATGCCGTTATGACCCACGCTAACGTTTTAAAGGACAGCCTTTGCTTTCCTTCCAGCTTGATATTTAGTAAGTTCCTAATTTCCTTTACGGTTGCCTTTATCCTGCCCGTGTATAGCGTCTTGACAGGCTCTTTTGCCTGCTCTAAAATGAGTAATGCCTCAACATAATAATTGTTGAGGGCTTCCAATTCTCGCCTTAATTTAATTTTTCCCAGCCGCGTGTTTGGCTGGGCTCTTATTATTTCTAGCCGTTCTTTCAGTTTGACCCACCTTTCTTGTAGGGTTTCTTCCATCTACCTCGTTGTTATCAGTGCGTTGCTCTGGCTAGTCGCATCTCGGCGTTCGGCGGCTTGGCGACTGCTGGCATCCCGGCGATCGGTTGCTGCTGGCGTCGTCGCTGCTTGCTGTGCTGCCTATCTCGGCAGCTCGTACGCCTTTAGTGCCGCTGTCTTCGCGTATTTCTGCATGGTGTTGAAAATGATTTTAAACACCTTGTGTGCTAGCAGCAAGCACAAAATCACTAGGATGATATTCAGTTTTAGTTCGTGGGCTGCATGTTGTTCTGTATGCACTTCTTGGTTCTGGATTATGACCAGATCGTTTGCTCCACTGGCGTTCGCCTCTGGCTTCGAGCCTCCTTTACCCATGTTGCACAATGTTCTTTTTCACTGTTTTCGTACTGTTTATCTTAGGCTTTCAGACACTTTTCTTCTAGTTCTTCCCGCGTGTCAGCCTCGGCAATTAACTTGTTCGTTTCACTGATCACTCGTAGTAGCGTGTCCGATTTCCAACGCTTGTTTGTGTCGGTGAATAGCGAATCTAGTTTGTGTAGTTTCGTGATCGATTTAACAGCTAACTTCGCGCATTTGCGTTTCGCGGTCTGGATCTGTCTCAGCGCTAGGCTGCGGAACGCGGCGTTCCTTGCTTCACGATCCATTTCACTTTGACTTAGTGTTTGTCATTTTTGCTCAGTCCGAGCCACTATTGTAACGCTACACTCGTCACAATTGTCACGGTCGCCATTTGGC
>NW_026458063.1:0-1365 GCF_943734635.1 Anopheles cruzii | reverse complement strand
ATCGGTTGAACTCTTCTGGTAAACGGCTTCGTAATACGAAGATTATCCAAGGATTTTATTTATACGTCGTCCAGAACACTTTTGCCATAGCCAGCATAGTTTGTTTTCAACCAGCATTGATTGCCCTTGTATTATATTACTTTATGTAATTAAGAAGTTAATGAGTCGTCACAATGTCGCTTTCGCAATGAGAAGATACTTTTGGGCAAAACAGGTAGAGCTCTCGATGACTGTGAACATGCGGTAATGCGGCTTTATTGAAGCTAGAAGTTTTGGCAGTTTATGAAATAAATAGAATAAAATCACAGTGAGCAATATGTATAGAATATATTATATTTCATGTTACATTTTTGTGATCAATCATCAAAGCAGATGACGTATGCGATGAGTGCCGCATCAGTTTGTTTGGTAGCGTAGAATATTTGGCTTGTAATTAGGTGCAGATTTACATAAAACTACACAAAGCGTTCTTGAAGTGTACACGAATGACTGTACATAAATTTTTGTCTAACTTTGTTTGTAAATAGCCTATTCAGCAAGTAATTTTGTGCGACACCGCTTACGTTTCTAGGTGGCGTCTATGGAACTCACATCCAGTTAGTCGGATCCTTAAAATGGATTTATTGGCTTACTAGCTCAAGTAATTCCATAACTATGCTGACTATAACCTTTCGCACAACTATTGGAAACATTGTAAAGTAGTTGAAATGTTATTATTGGCCAAAAAGTTAGTATATTTGATGAAAAGTAAATCCCCTATCCTGCGTCAGCGAAGATGAGTTACACGACGGCGAAGGTACTGATGGGTCCAGGAGCATGTTTTTAAATTAAATTTTTAGATACTAGATATGCCTTTGATCGCCTGATATACGTGCTAATTACAAAGCAGAGGTCCTGAAGATACGGAAAAGCAATATTTATGCTTGTCTTGAATAATTGGTTTATGAAATAATCACAATTTAACTCGTGACAAAGCATCGAAAACACACAATTTTCGGATTCCGAGAGAAATTAAGCAGCCTGAATCGGTCTGTAGGTTATAATAAAGGGTGTGTTTCGATAGATACATGTATAGAGTACTTGATTCAATCAGCGTTCGGGCTCCGGTGGAGCAAACTAGTAAAATATTAACGAAAATACAAAACTCTATTTTGCATGGCGTATAGAAAATACAGCATAAAATTTGGCGGCAGCTTTCGAGTTTGTTCTAATTTGAGAGATGAAAGTTGAGGCACCCCCCCGATTTTGACATTTGGTCACTAATACAAATACAACTGTGAGTGTAAACAAACGTTTCAAGCGCCAAAAGCATCAAGTCAGCATGGCAGATACCGTAGCAACTGAAGCACCAGCCGCAGCCTCCGC
>NW_026458062.1:0-1365 GCF_943734635.1 Anopheles cruzii | reverse complement strand
GTACTATTCAACTTTTGGGCTACACCCGAGTTTTTACGGCCGGTTTTTCTTGTTCCAATCCCGGGGATTGCGCTGCCCTCGTCAAAGTGATCAAGATCTCTGAAGAGAGTATAATGAGCGATCGTGCCACGGCGGCCCGGCGCATCGTTTACACACTTCTTCGCGCACTCGAAAACTGTGAATGGCGGTGTCACGTTTCTTCTCGGACCGGACGTGGCGTTTGTGCCACGAGAAGCGTTGCCGAGTTTGAGTGGAGTTGCAATTTTAATTTTCCAATGGCCACCACAAAGGACTTTCCCGATCGAACGGTTCCGACGCTTGTGGAGCGATGTAATAAAGTGAACACTCTTTTCGTGGCGCACCATTTGGCGTCCGTGCCTTCTGCGAAGGATGGCACCATCGCTCGTTACTGCTGCTGGGCGTGGACTTTGTGACACATTTTTCCCCATCGTGCCGTGGCGAGCGCCTTGAAGCGAAGTCTTCAAACTCTGATGTCGCCTGGTCGCCTGGACCATCGTCTTCTTTGAGTGTCTTGGCCATTAATAAATTAATTTAACCGAAACTGCGCCGCCCCGTGGCCGGAGGGTGCTACGAATTGGGAGCGAACGCCGAGAAAAAGTGTTATGATGGGTCGTTCCGCGCCGTCACTGTCAGTCACCCTTCGGAGGACTTCAACCGGAGCTTGAAACGGAATTTCGCCGGAGTTTTTCTCCCCACGGATCGATGGGGTGCTGGGTGCGATGCGCAATCAGAAGGGTGGCCGAAAATCCCAACGGACACACCGGTTCGCGGCTCCGGGATCGATAATTCGAACCCCGGACTTGGCGTTACGAGATTAAAGTCTTAAACCCAAAGTAGATTCTTATGACCAGAAAGTGGCTTGAGGGGCCCCGGGTGTGCATTTGGATTGGATCGGAACACGAGGCAGTGCGACAGAGGGAGGTTGGTGTATAAAAAAAGCATACTAATTGAATCACAATAATTGGAAACAAATTTGTTAGCACAAGCGAAACTAGAGCGCAGAGGATGATTCAAGTTGTTGTTAAACGTGGCGTAGAAATTGCCGAGGCGCTCATCAGAAGATTCAAGATTTGTGCAAAGTTCCGTTCAAAAGTTCCAAAAACCGGTCACGACGACCATCGACTGCCTGGTGTTGTGGCGCACAGTCTTGAGGCTTGACTGTATTTATTGTGATCCCAAATAGCAAAAAAGAAAAAAATACGAATATAGAAAACCAACCGAAACGTGAAGTGAAACATATACAAAACATATACCGATACGATCGAAGCAAAGAAACTATCATAAAAACGATCCGCAAAAAACGATCGAATCGATCGCACGATTTTGCAGCCAGTTCGCAGTGGT
>NW_026458061.1:0-1366 GCF_943734635.1 Anopheles cruzii | reverse complement strand
ATGAATTTTCGAATGTGTTGCTAGAGTGGTTGATGAATGGAAGGCTTCGTCACATAACTTACACTTGTACGGCTTTTCGCCAGTGTGAGTGCGGATATGAATCTTTAGGCTACCTAACCATGGAAACCTTGAAGAGCAATAAGGACACTGATGGTGTTGCTCCTTATTGTGCATTTTCGAATGTTCTAGCAGATACTTTAGTGATCTGAACGCTTTGTCACAGACTTTACACACATAAGGCCTTTCGCCGGTGTGAGTGCGGATATGAACCTTTAGGCTAGATAACCATGGAAACCTTGAAGAGCAATGAGGACACTGATGTTGTTGGTCCTTATTGTGAATTTTCAAATGTTCTAGCAGATACTTTAATGATCTGAACGCTTTGTCGCAGACTTTACACACATAAGGCCTTTCGCCGGTGTGAGTGCGGATATGGATGTTTAGGCTAGATAAGTTTGCGAAACTTGATGAACAATGAGAACAGTCGTACTTTCGTTTTTTGCTTTGGCTCTTAAGGTTATCCTGTTCATGATTCAGACTATCATTCGTTGTTTGCAGGTGATGCTGCTCATCGCCATCTTCGTACTCTGATTTGATTGCAATTGGATTTTCGTCTGCCTCGAATAAATCATTAGGTATTTTGCCACAACATTCATATGTCCCATTCGCTTCATGAACAGTAAAACACTTCTGGTTCAAGTGCAAATCCAGCGCTGCATTCGGTGTGCAAACTTCAGTTTTGATTGTCAATTCTGTGGCATCTGCACACATGTTGTTCGACATAGAGTGATCTTCTTGATCTTGACAGACCAATTCTAAAGGATTTGTTTGCAGGTCGTCCTGTTCATGATCCAATATAGCATTCGTTTGCAGCCGATACAGCTCATCGACATCTACATACTCTAATTTGGTTGGATTTTCTTCTGCTTCGAATGGTTCGTCCCCAGCTGTACAGTTCCTCTGATTCAAGTGCAAATCCTTCACTGCATCCGGTGAGGTAACTTCAGTTTTGATTACCATTTCTGCGCCAACCGTGTGTTCGGCAGAGCGGTCAAGATGGTCTTGAGCGATTTCTGATACGTCCGTCGCTGTGTTCTGCTGTTTGATAAATCTATCGACCTTATCATTGTTCTCATTGCATCGCCAACGAAATGTATCCATCTTTTCCAAACGCGATTCGCACGTCGTGCACAAATACGATGGAACTTCAGGAGACAATTCAATCTGTAAAAATAAGAGTCTCATAGACCAGTTTTTCTTGTGGAGCACGGTAAGATGTCTGATGTTACACTTTTACTACCTGCAGATCGGTAAAATCGAAGATTTTTTGTACTTTATATTGTCCGGATCCGTCGGGCGTTAGAGC
>NW_026458060.1:0-1366 GCF_943734635.1 Anopheles cruzii | reverse complement strand
GCTCTAACGCCCGACGGATCCGGACAATATAAAGTACAAAAAATCTTCGATTTTACCGATCTGCAGGTAGTAAAAGTGTAACAACAAACATCTTACCGTGCTCCACAAGAAAAACTGGTCTATGAGACTCTTATTTTTACAGATTGAATTGTCTCCTGAAGTTCCATCGTATTTGTGCACGACGTGCGAATCGCGTTTGGAAAAGATGGATACATTTCGTTGGCGATGCAATGAGAACAATGATAAGGTCGATAGATTTATCAAACAGCAGAACACAGCGACGGACGTATCAGAAATCGCTCAAGACCATCTTGACCGCTCTGCCGAACACACGGTTGGCGCAGAAATGGAAATCAAAACTGAAGTTACCTCACCGGGTGCAGTGAAGGATTTGCACTTGAATCAGAGGAATTGTACAGCTGGGGACGAACCATTCGAAGCAGAAGAAAATCCAACCAAATTAGAGTATGTAGATGTCGATGAGCTGTATCGGCTGCAAACGAATGCTATATTGGATCATGAACAGGACGACCTGCAAACAAATCCTTTAGAATTTGTCTGTCAAGATCAAGAAGATCACTCTATGTCGAACAACATGTGTGCAGATGCCACAGAATTGACAATCAAAACTGAAGATACCACAACGGATGCAGCGACGGATTCACACTTGAAGCAAAAGTGTTGTACTGTTCATGAAGCGAATAGGACATATGAATGTTGTGGAAAAATACCTAATGATTTATTCGAGGCAGACGAAAATCCAATTGCAATCAAATCAGAGTACGAAGATGGCGATGAGCAGCATCACCTGCAAACAACGAATGATAGTCTGAATCATGAACAGGATAACCTTAAGAGCCAAAGCAAAAAACGAAAGTACGACTGTTCTCATTGTTCATCAAGTTTCGCAAACTTATCTAGCCTAAACATCCATATCCGCACTCACACCGGCGAAAGGCCTTATGTGTGTAAAGTCTGCGACAAAGCGTTCAGATCATTAAAGTATCTGCTAGAACATTTGAAAATTCACAATAAGGACCAACAACATCAGTGTCCTCATTGCTCTTCAAGGTTTCCATGGTTATCTAGCCTAAAGGTTCATATCCGCACTCACACCGGCGAAAGGCCTTATGTGTGTAAAGTCTGTGACAAAGCGTTCAGATCACTAAAGTATCTGCTAGAACATTCGAAAATGCACAATAAGGAGCAACACCATCAGTGTCCTTATTGCTCTTCAAGGTTTCCATGGTTAGGTAGCCTAAAGATTCATATCCGCACTCACACTGGCGAAAAGCCGTACAAGTGTAAGTTATGTGACGAAGCCTTCCATTCATCAACCACTCTAGCAACACATTCGAAAATTCAT
>NW_026458059.1:628-1457 GCF_943734635.1 Anopheles cruzii | reverse complement strand
GCAGATAGTTCTCCGTTTATTCGAATACATGCCGAGGTATCGCGCAGCAAGATATCAGGTGTTATGGAGCCGAACACCTCGAACGACGGATAGGATTGGGTGTGATTGACTCGGGCATAAAAAAACATTGTAGTTACCAGCGCCAGCCATAATTATGTCTTTATTTAAGGTCACAGAAAAACAACTCATTTCTTCTAAAATAAACCTGAAATGATTGGCAGTAAATTAGTTTTTTTATCAACATACTGGACGCGAAGCTGAAGCTTGGCTTGCCCTTCGAGGATATAATCATGCGAGCGTATAGAATGTTGGGTTTTGTTATTCGTATGAGTTCTGAGTTCCGAGATGTTATGCGTTTTAAAGCTATGTATTGTACTCTTGTTCGTCCGATCCTAGAGTACGCTTGTATGGCATCCTTATTATCAATGCTGGATTGATCGTATTGAGGCTATTGTCGATTAGTTTTAGTTATAAGTGCTAGGTTAAGTTTTCTTTTCTTTATTAGGCTAAGTTGCCCGTTGGCTGTTTTCATTTGAAATAAATAAATAAATAATTGATCATCCACTGAGTTCAGTTCAACATTTTGTATGTACTGTAAATTGTAAATTTTGATACAAAACTTCTAAGCCCTGACAATTGATCGTTAAATTTAAAACAATTTATTAGAAAACGACTGGCAGCTGGCAACACATTCCATCATCCATTTACCGAAATTGATTTTCTGTGTTCCAATATGCCCCTCTAAACAACGCACGAAACGTGATTACGACTCCTATTTCTCGCTCTCTCTCTCTCTCTCTCTCTCTCTCTCTCTCTCTCTCTCTCTCTC
>NW_026458059.1:0-528 GCF_943734635.1 Anopheles cruzii | reverse complement strand
CTCTCTCTCTCTCTCTCTCTCTCTCTCTCTCTCTCTCTCTCTCTCTCCGTTTCTTTTAAATGGGTTCCCAAATTGAAATTTCCGAATCGGTTTGACCAATTTTTAAACTCGACCCGGCCACCGTTGGGACACAAATTGCCTCCGGATTCCGTGTGCGTGCGTCACCCAAGCGCACGCCGATAGCGCACATTAAAGGCCGGTGAACAGCTGTCCGCTCACGAAACATGAAAAAAACACAAGCGGAGCCCCCGCCAGCCAGCAACAACGGCCGGAACGGCGGCGCGATCAATCACCATCAGCGCCAACCGGTGCGCCCACCGTAACCATCAGCATAACCGAACCATAAGTCAACGCTGCTGCTGCTGCCCCGTTAGGCTGCTGCAACCGTTGCGACCGCCCGGTGTGTGTGTGTGTGCTGACCACATCCCGGCCCTCTCCCTTGCTGGCAGTGGGCCAACGAGCGACAGAGAGCCGCTGACCAGTCTAACGCCGGCTGCAACTTATTGTGTGATGAATGACCCAGTGAAA
>NW_026458058.1:0-1368 GCF_943734635.1 Anopheles cruzii | reverse complement strand
GTTTGGGCTGGCTCCAGAGCCCTTACAGGCGTACAGTCTGTTTCGCCGGTGGAACCATGCTTAATTAGACTATAATTATGCAGTCGATAGTGTGTGAACGAGATCAAAATGGGTAATTTGATTGAGTTCTATGAGGAAACGTGTACTCGCACCTAACATAACATATGAAGCAGTTTGTGCGATTGTGCCTTCTCACATTCTTCCGTGCTTTTGAGGACCTACATCGAAAGTTTGTTGCGATGTTGTGGTCGGAAGAAATCATAGAAAGATGGCAAATAGTTTGTGATTATGCTTTCAGCCGGAAAATGCTAGTCTCAGCCCTACGATAACGACTGGAATCGACATCAGCTTGCAACGACGGCTGTCGGCTTGTTTAGCATCGGCTGCTGTCAGCTTGTTTGGCAACAGCGTCTTGCGGCATCTGTTAAAATGTAAATATAAAAATATAATATGATATTATGCAAATATGATAATATTATAAAAATAATAATATTATTTACATATATAGTTTTTAACATTTCAATGATTACCCGTACGAGCAGCTAACACTGGATGTAAACGGACCTGTCTGTGTGCCAGGCAACATCGATTCCGCAGAACTGAGAACGCATTGTGAGAACTTGGAGCCTAAAACCAGATGCATGGGGTGTCAGTGTAGGTAATTAGTACAGAGTAAAGCATAAATTTAGCAGGGTAGTTAGATTGACTTTAGAGTTTGAGTTCAACATTTATTTTAATAATATTTACTAATCGCATTTTATTATCGAAAATGTTAGCTAAGAATGCACGAAAAACCTGTGTGAAGTAATATAACGAATCATATTTTTTTTGTTATTTAGAAGCCTGCCTTGATGTTCCCAAGCTCTTTAATTCTTTTCAAAAGCAGGACCACCCTCACTCCTCTGAAATAGTCCACTGGCAACAAGCGTGGTTCATTCAATGAGTTAATGTACTCCAGCTATGATTGATTCAGCGTTCAAAGCTTCAGATGCAGTGTGTGAGAAGTGTGAGCTTCTAACAGTTGGGCTCCCAGTTCAAATCCGACCACCGAACGAATCGGTCGCAGTCGTGAACGTGCTTGTGAAAAGAAGAAATAAAACACAAAGTGTCAAGAGAGGTCAGTCAAAGTAGGGGCCATCCGAATATGGCTCCAAAACGTAGGAAGAGGTTCTCGACAGCCGAGGGTTCAATGAACGGCGAAGAGATCAAAACCAGCAACGAGTTCGAGTTGCTGTCAGACGCTGGCGAGGAGGTACCCGTGCGCGCACCAGAAAGTCAACCGAGCACGGTTAAAAGCTCGAAAACACCACCGATAGTGGTGTACAGCTCGTCGGTAGGATTCGTCCACCGTATAATAATTTCAGCCGG